>NC_048236.1:2929967-3021180 GCF_002007445.2 Ailuropoda melanoleuca
GGGGGCATGGGGCAGTGTGGGGAAGAGATTCTATGTATTTGTGACACCCTTATGCAAACCAAATGCAAATTCACAAAGAGATTGGGTCCAGATTTGTGGAATAACCAGCTGGTGGGTTTGACTAATAGCCCCTCCGAGGGTGTGGCTGGGTGGGGTTGCTGCTTAGAGGTGCTGGATGACTCTGCATTTCGGGCTTTGCCGGTGACTTGCTGTGTGACCTTGGCCAAGTTACTTAACCGGTCTGAGCTTCAGTTTCCTTAGCTGCAGCAGGATAATGAGATCTTCCTTCTGCAGGCGGTTATGGACATTCCTCTGAGATAATGTCTGAGCCAAGTACTGTGGGTGGGTGTGTATGGAGGATGGGGGACAGGGGTCTTAGGCTGGGGAGAGAATACCTTGGAGTCCCACCTCCGAGTGCTGACTTGAGATGGCATCCTTGAGTGAGGCTCTTCCCTATCTCCAGGGGAGAGGCGAAGGGCAAAGTGGCTTTGGTGGTGTCTGGGCCTGGATTAGGTTGGAGGGGCCGGGCAGCCTGGGCACAAGGAGGAAAGAGACAACAGTCCAGCCCTGCTCCTTCCAGCTCTGCATCTGGGCTCTTGGGGCTCCCGCCAAAAGTTCCCTCCAGAGTTCTGGCTGAAAACATTCCAGTATTCCCTTTGGGCCCAGACACACTGTGGGCCACACCCAAGGGAGCAGGACCGAGCTTGGCGGGGAGAGCCCCAGGTTTCTGGCTGGTATTGCCCTGGAGCCGACTCTCCAGATCTCACAACACTGCCCAGCCTCACCATCCAGGTAGGCCCTTCCCTCTCCTTCCTCCTGGGAGGCCACGTGTGGAGAACCCCCCCGGTGCCAGCTGGGCTGCTCTCTGGAGCGGGCTGGCACTGTTTCCACTGACGCTTCATTGTCTTAGGAACCGACATCTCCTCCCGGGGTCTGGTCTTCATCTTTCTTGCTGCTGTTTGGAGCCTGCGGCCCCCATATGGGCATGACACTGCAGGACCCACCCCAGGGTGGGCTCTGGGGTCCTGAGCCACCTCCTCAGGGGGAGTATCAAAAAGATACTCACGGTGGGTATCAGAAAGAGCCCCAATCGTCCTGCAGCGCTTGCGGAAACCTCCATACCACCTGGTCTGACGTCATTTGTAAGGCAAAGCGTGAAACCATTAACCTCATAATAATAAAGCCAGAGCGGACAGTTCTCACTTTCCCCGTCACCTATATAATCCAACCCCACCCACCTCCCCTCTGATAACTACCGTTTGTTAAATTCCAACTGGAATTTAAATAAAAACTTACAAAAAAGCCCCAGAGGATAGAAAGCGTGGTCCCTCCCTGTGCAGGCGGTGCTCCTGACCCCTGCCCTTTATCAGACCCCTGCACCGGTGTCCCTTCAGTGATGGGACTGAACGCCTCCAGCCACACCCACGCTAGACTGTCAGCTCCTTGAGGTGCAGGGGCTGTTTCTGACTCCTCTTTCTCCCTAATCCCCGGCCCGTGTCCCGTCGGCTTTACAGGAGTAGCTGGTGTTCGGAACTGCCCCACCCCCTTCCGAGAACAGACTCTGGCCAATAGGAGTGTCCCATATTGCTCAGGGTGATTGGCTCAGGGGTGGCCCCCTGATGCAAGCCAATCAGGGTCCGTCCTGGGATTTGTTGGAGCAGCCTCGGAGGCAGACGCGAGGACGGAAGTCCTTGAAGGGTACTACCTTCCCATGGAGACCTGTCTGCAGCAGGAGGGAATGAAGCCTGGGGGAGACCAGCAGAAATGAGAGGTGGACAGAGAGCACCCCGTACCTTGGGTTCCCCAGTCTGACGCCCTGGGGCCCCTGGAACTGCCTGGCTCCTTGGCAATTCCTCTGGTTTTGAGACCTACTTGGCAGCCTTCTGATGGGCCTTTTGCTGAAGCTGAGTTGGGTTTCTGCCCCTTTGTGACCAAAGGGTCCTCACCATTTGGGTAGGCTCACGGTTTGGTGAATGGAATTACGGGAAAAAAATCCTAAACCAGTAGATGATATAGTTCAATGGGGTGGCTAAGAAGGGCCAGAGGCCCCAGGTTTACTATACACAGAGCCTGGCATCTCCCTCGGGGCCTCTTCCTATCCTCACCACCCTGGGCCTCCAGCCTCCCCTCTCATCTCTCCAGCCGTAGGACGTATCGGCGACTTGACCTACTCAGCATACAGCAGTTACAAGCTCCTTCCAGGGCTCTGCTGTCATTTGGGTCTCACAGCGGCTCTACGGTGGAGGCAGGGCAGGCTTCTTATCCCCATTCTAGGGATGGAGAAAGGACGGGTCCTCGGACATCCTGGAGGGCTGGGCCCGGGGCCTGAGGGCAGTCACCTTCCCCTCACTGCAGCACACTGCTCTTCCACGGCCGCTCCCCACATTTTTCCACCCTCCACCAGGAAAGAACACAAGTCCCCGCTCCCTGGGAAGCTGGGGTCCTATCTTTATGCAAAGAGAACCTGTCAGGGAAGGCCTCCCCAGGCTGAGAGCAACCAGACCTTGGCACCCCACTATGGAAATTTTAGGCCCCTAACATATATGTATATATCTCCTCTCTTATCAGTCATCCACACCGTGAATGAATTTCAGATCAAAAAGCCAAATTAGGAAGGGGGCAAGGAGAGCACACCACTGAGTGTGGCGGGCCCTCGGGAGAATAGGGCCCGTTCCCCATGATAACTCCCCCTTCTTCACAGGGCAGCCTCAGTCTGGCCTAGGCAACCCCAGTCTGCAGCTGATGGTGGCAGCAGGTGGTACTATCTTCCCTGGAGGCTTGAGGGATGGATGGACACCTATTAGCCAGGAGCCCAGGAGCACCCCGACAGCTCCCAAGGGCCCAAGGAGGGCAGCTCCAGAATTGGCAGCCACCTTCCTTTTTGGAGCTTTGTCTCCCTAGGGAACCTCTGGGGCAGACAGAGAACCCCAGAGTTTGAAGATTGGAAGCTTGTTGAAGACTCTGATTCTTCTCTGGGGCAGGAATCTTTTCTGACATTCCAGAGAGAAGGTCGGGGCCATGGGGGGTGATTGCCTCTTGTGCCACCACCTGGTGTCCCCAAGGGCATAACTTACCCTAGGATGGGGTAAGTGGGGACATGTCCTGGTGACCTTTCATGTCCTGGCACCTGTTTCACGGGCTTTTTGGGCTTCACATGCTGTGTCTCCGGCCTCAACCTAATCTAACACAGGAACACAGTCCCTGTAGAAAGGCCAATCCTCCCTTCAACCGGGTCCCCACTCCGTGTCCTTAGGACCATGGTCCAGCGTCCTGAAATCACATTTAGGCCCTAACTCAAAGGGTTAGGTGTTAAAGTCTGCTCTCTATGTGCCCAAGCAAGGTAATATAAAGGGACAACATGCCCTCATTCAGCCAGCTTGTCCTCGTTTTCGATGGCTTGCATCTGCTGGACAAGTGTGCTGGGAACCATATCCTTGCCTTTATACAGCTATGATTTATTGAGTGGTAGGCTCTCAAAGCGTTTGCACACCAGGAGGCAGCTGGCCAAGGACTCAGGAATTATTATTATTATACTGCCTTAGGGTCAATCTCCACTCTGCCCCGGAGCATCCGTGAGACCTTGGGCAAGTCATTTCGCCCCACTAAGCCTCCATTTCTCTATCTGTAAAATGGGGATGGAAATGAATAGTACCTACTTCCTAAGGTTATCCAGAAGATTAAAGGAGCTGATGTGTGTGAGACGCTTCATACAGTGCTCGGCCTAGAGCCAGCATTCAAAATATGTGATAGATATTGTGATGAAGATATACAGGCTTCACCTACGTACTTTTATTAAATCTTCAAATTTATCACTGAGGACTATTATTGCTATTATGACACTATAATCCCCGTTGCACAAATGAGGAAACAGGCTTAGAAAGCCTAAGAAACTTGCTAAGCATCACATAGCTAGTAAGTGGGAAAGCTAAGGTTTGAGCTGATATCCGTCCAAAGCTGTCCCTTACTTCCATGCACAAAATCATAGACAAATAATGAGCTGTTGGGGTTGCTTCCTAAATTGTCCAGACTCGGTTGTTCACAGCACTTTTCCAGTGGGCCTCCCACTTTCCCCAGCTCCTGAGCTCTCACCATTTCACAGTAACCCCTTTGGTGCTGGCCTAAACAGCTCAGGCTCCCTCAACCCCTAAATTACTGCCTGGCATGGGGCCCTTCCACAGAGCTGGGCCATTGCCTGTATCCTTCAGCCCAAGGCCCTCTGGAGACCCAAGAACATCCTGCAGGGCTGCTGGGCCCTTGATGTTCCTTACAGACCTGGGATTCAGTGCCTGAATCTCTAGCACATTCCCTCCTCTTGGACGTCTCAGACTTCCCTACCCTTCTCGAGTCCCCAGGTAAATCTAACCACTGCGGGCAGAGTCTTCTCTCCCTGCCTGAATGGGAGAGTTGAAGAGGCTGGGGGAGCAGGCTCTCCCCTTCCTGCTCATCACATCTTGGCCCCGGTTCTCCCCTGCCTTCCTCTTAACAGAGGAGCCTAAACAGCTCTGTGCCCCTGGGCACCACCGTTGGGGCTGGCTTGGCTAGATGGGTTCCACCCTCCTCCCACTTCTCCACTGTGCTTCCTCTCCCTTCTCGGCCGGCTTCTCCTTCACCTTAGGATCCCCAAGGAGAACCCTCCTCCCTGGGCATGTCCTCAGGGGCCCTGGGTTTTTGTCTGACTTCCCCTGATCTCTTTCAGGCCCCTATCAGACCCTACCTCAGGCCATATCACTCCCAGTTCCCATTTTGGAAACTCCCAGTTTGTGAAATCACAAAAGAGGGACAACAAAGTTCTCTGCCAGAGGCGGGGACCAGCATGCTCGGTGATGGGCCCTAGAGAGACAGCGCACTTATCACACCCCTGGGCCTGGCCCTCCTCCCAACTCCTGACCACTTGGTCTGTTGTCTTAAAAAGGACTCCAGAGTATTCGCTCCCCACCCCTCACTCCTGCCTTGGGCTCAGACTCCCAGCAGGGAAACTCAGCTCCAAAGGCCAGGGAGTCCCTCCCCCAACCTGCCTTTGGTGCAGAGGCCCTCGCTGCTCCTTGGTAACCAAGGGAAACCTGCCATGCTGGGGGGGGGGCGGAGGGAGGAAGGGAGGTGCCGAAGCTTCTGGACCTGCAGGAAGGACCGCAGCCCACAGGAGCTGGGCATGGGAGTCAGCCTTTCTGAGAAGCCTGCGGCTCCGGGCTCAGGACAGCTCTCCCCCACTACCTACCCATGCTCCACTTTCCCCTTTGTCCTTCTCACAGTGCCCCCCTCCCACACCCCAGCACCCCTTTACTAGCAGACCCTAAGCCTCTGTGCCAGTATGCAGACAGTGACCGTAGCGGGGAAGAAGGCAAGAGTCCCACCTCAAGTGGGTGGGGGTGGGGGGGTCTCCTGCGGGAACAGACCGGCCGGAGCCAAGCCAGCCTCAGCCTGGCGGGAGTGGGGGGCAGGGGGAGTTAGGGAGACCCGGGGTTGAGCGTCCTCTCTTCCGGGACTCACCTCACCCACTCTCGGTGCCCCGGCGGTCGCCTTCCTGCAAGCTCCCGCGCGGCCTCGCCGGTCGTTAGGGACGCCCCGCGTCGCCAGGGGGCGGGGCCGAGGGCCAGTGCGCATGTGCGCGAGCACACGCGCCTGTGCACTGGTTGTCCGCGGTGCGCGGCTGTGTGGGGACCGCGAACTTTGTGGTGGGGGGGGCGTGCTCTGTGGTTCTGGGGGACATGTTTAGGAATAGATGGGCTTTTCTGGGGGAAGACGAGGACTAGGTGCCAGGGCAGGGCTCCTGGACCGCAGAGCGGTTCCTTCTTGGTACCTTTTGTGTGGAACCGGGGGGTGGGGGGTGGGTGCGGGTGACAAGTGGAAAGACAGTCCAGGAAAAGCATCAGCAGTTTCTTCTGGAAGATGAGGAGGTGGAAGGGCACCTACAGGGGTTCCTGGAACTCCTCTGAGGCCTGCTGTTGACCCCGGGCCTTGCAGGAGAGCTGTGGGTTGCAGCACCATGCAGAGTGGCACCTTCCACCTTTCTCCAGGATGTAAACAAGGCTGATGTCAGGCACCAGGCAGGAAGGTTCCAGGTCTCAACAGTGCTCCTTCACACAGCCCTAAGCGTTATGTACCTCTCCCCCCCGCCCCCGCCCTGATAGGAGGTGGTACTCCTGATGACAGGAATGACCATCTTAGGGGGATTGGTTAGGGAGAAAAATTGTCCTTTGGGAGGCGAGAGGCGACCAGGATGGGGGGACTGATGTAGGAAAGACCTTAGGATTCGAAGCTGATGGCCAAGAAAGAATTCTTGAGACGTCTTTGGTGCAAAAAAGTGATTTTATTAAAGCATGGGGACAGGACCCGTGGGCAGAAAGAGCTGCGGTGGGGCCATGAGGAGTGGCCCATTCTAAACTTTCAAGCTGGGAGGGGTTAGGGATAGCATAAGTCTCTAAGGAATTTTGGAAGCAAGGTTCCCAGGACCTTGAGGGCGCTAGCTATTGTTGGGAAAAGGTCATTTATTACCATCTAATAAAACCTTAGTCATGAGACCCTTCAGATGTATATCGGTGGGTCGTATGCTTGGGGGATGATTGCTAACACATATCTTGGGGGGGTTTGGAGATAAAGGAAATTTCCAAAGGAATTTTTATATGTTAAAGTAGACTTACAGGATCCTGGGGTGGGGGAGGCTTTACTTTCAGCTCTCCCAATTACTAATATGTTACCATGGGTAGGTTAACATCTTAGAAGCTCAGATAACTCATCATAAAACGGGCGCCACAACTCCTCCCCCCGGCGTCCACGGTAAACAGCTGGTCTTCCAGTGAGCACCGCTGAGATGTGGCTACTGTGGCAGGTGCCGAGGTCTGGAAGTACAGCTCTGCAAGCCCATAGGGCTGAGCAAGCAGTCCAGCATCCCGGCAGAATCCCCAGCATCCCATCCCGGCAGGGACTGGTCCCTTACGAGCCCTTTCACCGTTGCAATTAGAATGAGAAATCATGCCAGAAGCCATGCTCTGTGCTTACAGTTTTAACTACAAGGCCCCAGAACTTGGTCAGCAGGGAGCCTTTGACTTGGAGATGGGTCCCCTGAGGTCCTTTCCCTCCTCTAGCAACAGAGATCTGGGAACAGAGGTGGGGCTCCCGAGTCTGGCTGGGTGCTGAGCACATTCATTCTGTAGGGAAGGAGGGCTTCCTCCCGCTCTGAGCCACTTCTCAGCTTCGGCTTCAGCCCAGGTTTGGGGCAGGTGCTGTGCAACTTGTCTTAGTCAGGTGGCTTCCGCCCCTGTGCTCTCCAGACCCCGTCACCTGCCACGCTCCCAGCTCACTGTGCCGGCTCACCTCCCCCGCAGGGCCCCTGCACTGGCTGTGCCCTGAGTCTGGGACACCCCTCCCTCAGATACCCTCGTGGCTCACACCTTCCCCTCAGATGCCACCTCCCAGGGAAACAACAGTCACCCACCCTCCTGACCCCTGTCCCACTTTCTCTGCAGACCTCATTGCTGCCTTACCTCCGCTTCCTTCTCTTTATTGCTTATTTCCCCACTAGCAGCAAGCCCGTAAGTGCAGCAAGTTTTAGGCCTTTGGTTCTGGCCACATTCTCAGGAACTGACCAGTACCTGTGGCTCATTTTGGCGACAGGGCCTTTCTGAAAATGCGACGTCACTGTTAAGGAAGCAAGAGGCACCAGAGAGGATCTGTCCTGCTGTCATGGTGTTCAGAGGGCAGGCGTGGGTCTCGGTGGCCAGGGAGACCCTTGTGGGTGCCCAGAACGGGCTGGCATGGAAGCCCTGCTGAGCACCAGGGGAGAGGACGACAGCTCTGATGTGGATGCTGGGTGGGGAAAGCTGCTCTTGTTTTTAAGCAAAAGAGTTTTTGGAGCTTGCTCGCCTTGGTGAAAATACTTTTTTCTCTTTTTAAAGATGTTATTTATTTGACACAGAGAGAGAACACAAGCAGGGGGAGACGCAGAAGCAGGCTCCTTGCTGAGCGGGGAGTCCGATGCAGGGCTCGATCCCGGGACCCTGGGATCATGACCTGAGCCGAAGGCAGATGCTTAACCTTGACTGAGCCCCCCAGAAGCCACCTGGTGAAATACTTCTTAGTGAGCAATCACAGCCAAGACAGTCCGTGGCTCCATGTTCATCCAGTGGAGGGGGGTAACGTCTCTGGGTCCACTTCTGCCTTCTACAGCCCCATCTCCTTGTGTCCGCACGGGGCCTGGCCCAAGGTGGCCCCCCTAGGCTTAGCTGCTTGGCCTCCGGCCTTCAGTCCCTTGCTTCAGCCTCCAGGGAGGTTCTGCTGGCTCCTCCAGGGTTCCTGGCACGGGCCCGTCTGCTGTCTGTTTAGTCTAGGCGAGTCCCTGGGTGAGCCGGGTCAGAGTTGGTCGAGGGCATAGGCTCGTGCTGTACTGAGGGCAGCTCCCAGGTCAGCAGTGGTTCCGGTGCCCTGGGCCACCACTCGAGAGCCCCAGGCCTTGCCCCCCATGGGGCTGCATACCGCCAGTGCCCAGGCCTCCGCTGTGAAGGCTGGCGTGGCACTCTGGGGACAGAAACAGAAGGGGCAGTGATGCAGGGCAGCCCTGGCCACCACCACCCACTCCACCTACCCTCGAGAGCGGCATCACGGTGATGAGCTGGGCACACGGCAGGGGAATCAGTAAGGAGACAGGAGAGCACCGGGCTGGGAACGTGGGAGCAGGTTAATGAATGTCTGCTACTTGTCTGCAAGGGATGTGTGGCCTGGAGTGGGGAGTGGTAATTAGGGGAGCTCACGGCGCCTTCTCTGGTCAGGTGGTGTGGTTAGGGCTAAGAGATGGCCCTAACCCTGTCCTGGGGTGTCCACAGAGATCCCCTGTGCCCCGCCTCGGAGAGATCAGAGGCGTGGAACCAGACGGCTGGACCGGGATGGGCGGGGGGCTGCTCTCCGCCACGGCTCACCTGGGCCACCTGACAGGCACACAGCACATGCCCCCGCGGCTGGGGGCTGAGGAGCAGCACGGAGGTGCCGGGCGCCCGCTCACACAGCTGCCGCACCACCTTCACCAGCACCTGCGAAGGGGGGCAGACAGTGGCCGCGCCTCTCTCCGGATTCCCAGCTGCCTCCCCTCAGAACTCTCCCCCTCCCCGGGGCCACCCCCCAGCCCCCCGCGCTCACCGAGAGGGACTCGGCGGCAACCGTGTCCACGATCAGGGGCCCCTGTGAGTGCCGCTGCAGCAGCTCCTGGGTTTTCTGTGCAGCCTGGGGGCGGGGGGGGGGGCCAGGAAGGATGGCAGGGCATCAGGCGGGAAGGCAACCAGCCCCCACCTCCACACTGAGCCCCGGTCCGGAAATCCTGCCCCCAGCAAAGGTCTGCGGCTCTGAGCAGAGGCGCCAAGGGTTCTGCCTCGAATGGCCTGTGTCCTTCCTCTCCCCCCCAACTTCTTCCCTTTCGCCACAGCTCAGGCCCCCACAAATAGGCCACCGAAGGTGAAGGCCTAAGGCTGGAGCCCAGATGGATGAAAGGGGGCGGGGGGAAGGCAAATCCGCAGTCAAGGAGCAATGAGGGCTGAATGGCCTCATCAAGTCAGTCCTGGAGGCTTCTCAGTGTGCCCACCCAGTGTCTCTGACCCTGGCCCAGTGTGTCAGCTGCGCATCATCTTACCTGTCCCAGCTCCAGCTTCCGGATGGCCGCGTTGGCGCGCCGCTGCAGAGCCTTCAGGGCGGCCTGCAGTTCCCGCCGCTGCCACTGGGGCATCAGGGCTGTGTCCACGGCCTAGGGCCAGAAGCCTATCAGCCGGGCCCTTCCTGGGCCACAGACTCTGAGGCCCCGGGGAAGGACATCGCACCCACCACACCCCACCCTGCAGACAAACGACACACATGCAGGCCAGCTGGAGTCCAACAGGAAGGCTGCGGAGCACTGGGAAGGGTATGGGGGAGGCGCAGAGAAGGGAAGAGGGCCGGGAGAGGGTGCGGAGCAGCTCCATGATAGCGGTGACCCTCACATCAGTAAGCCGTCCCACGTCCTTGGAGAGTCTCTGAGCCGCCGCCACATCCTGGCTGCCCCGACTCAGCCGCTCTGTGGCCGCTTCGACCTCCTGGGCCAGGTTCTGGCCCACCTCTCGGGCCTGCGGGGTTGGAACAGGATGCTCAGGGCCGCTCGGCTTACCGACCCCCCTCCCCCGGGACAGGGGCTCCCAACCCACTGCTAGTCAGGGCCAAGTTAGAAATATTTAACCACATGGACGAGTCGAGACCCCAGGTAATCACAACAGCTGCCAGTAGCTGCCACGGCCCCGTCAGCACACGTGTCCGAACACTGGTTCTGCTGCCGGGCATCCCCCAGCCTGAGCGTGTCAGCGGTGTGTGTCCCCTTCCCCCCCAACCCCACTCCACATTCAGCAGCCTCCCGTTCCCTGCTGGCACGCCCACCTGCTGGGCCTGCTCCCCAGTGACAGCCAGCAGGCGGGTGGTGCCCTTGGTGAGCTGGCGCTCCCCAACGATGACCAGGTCCCCGACAGCGCCCGTGCGCAGCAGATGCCTGCGGGCAGAGGGAGGGCGAAGGAGGTCAGTGGGGACGGTGGGACAGGAAAGAGCAGCCTGAGCTCTGAACTGGGGGCTGGTGGCTCCAAAGACCAAGAAAGGGTGAGGGTCTGGGGCCCCGGGTCAGGGCAGGCAGGCAGGCAGGCAGGCAGACTCACGTCCCACAGCACAGCTCCACAGAGGTCCGCAGGGCAGCCTGGGAGGCTGGGTCCAGCGCACGGGCTACAGGCACCCCCACTGACACCACCCGCACAGGGTCTGGGTATACCTGAGGGTGTAAGGGGACAAGTCTGTTAACCAGCCTACGTGTGTGTGTGTGTGTGTGTGTGTGTGTGTGTGTGTGTGAAGGGCAGGTGATCTTCACCAAGTGGGGGGACTCCCCAACTCACCTCATCCAAAGAGCGCAGGCCAGGGACATGGGCAGTGAGTGCCAGGGCCACGTCCTCCATGTACACTGGCTCGTCCTGCCCCACGGCATCTTGCACAGTGCCCTCCACTGCCCGGAGCTGCTCTGGGGTCAGTGGAGCCTGGTGGGGTGGGGTGGAAAATGGACAGACTGACAGGAAGTCAGTTCCACGCCTGTAACTGAGGCGGTAAGAAGCAGTCAATGTTGACGGACTATCCTCGGGTTCTGAACAGTGGCTAGCACGCAGCAGTGCTCTCTCAACCTTTGTGGAGCACACAGTTCTTCTCCTTAGAAAGCTACCTGTGAGTGGGGCCTGCTGGCAACTGCAGGCCTTTCATCAGGCACTAAAGCTGAGGAAGAAATGGACATGCTCTTCTGTACCGAGGGAGCTCAGAACAAGGGGCAGCCCAACGGAAGAGAAACCCGGGATGGGGGGGGAGGTGGGAGCAAGGACAGAGCCTGATGTGCAAAGAGGGAGGGGAGACAGGGCGGCAGGGAAGGGAGGACAGCTCGGTTAGAGCAAGAAGGTCTTGGGTGACAGCAGGAACAAGGAAGCTGGGTGGCTGGAGGTGCGAGGAGGGCTTTGGACACTGTCTGGCCGGCGCCTCCCTGGTGCGCGAGGAGCGTGAAGGCAAGACGCCCCCCACGGCCTTACAGGGACTGAGCAACAGGAGGCCCGGGTCCTCGGACTGGCCAAACACCCCCCAACGCCAGACCACCTCTCTGGAAGCCTGCCACCTCACCTGAAGCCCTTCCCTGCCCCACTCACCTGGGTGGCCACGTCAAAGCGCAGGCGCTCGGGACTGAGGTGGGAACCTCGCTGCTCCGTGTGAGGGCCCAGGGTCTGCCGCAGCGCCCAGCTGAGCAGGTGGGTGGCCGTGTGCTTCTCCATGCAGCGTAGACGCCAGGCCTGAAACACTTTGGTCACCCAGGATCCTGGGGCGTGGGGAGAGTCCAAAGGCTGCAGGATATCCCGAGTATCAGGGGTGGGGTCCTTACCTCATCCACGTGTAGCTGTACCTGGTCCCCCACCTTCAGACCCTCAGGGGCCACAGCCTCATGTAGGATGAAGCCTCCACAGACCTGGGCCTGGGCCACTGGGAACAGCACATCCTGGGGAAGGGCAGGGAGCCAAGGCACTGGAGTGACAGCTTGCAGCTTTTCCCTCCCCTTGGCTCCCTTCCCAGCTCAGGCCAGCCATTGGCAGAAATTAACTTGTATGTGTGTATGGGGGCTCACCTCCTGGCCCACCCGCACCAGGTAGCCTCGGTCTGAAGCCTGACCCCCCTGTTCAGCATAGAAGTTGGTTTTGTCTAAGAGGAGGCCACAGCGCTGGCCTTTCCCCACGGAGGCCACGGCTGTCCCGTCCTCTGTATACAGCTGGAGCACCTGGGCCTCACAGGCGCTGAACTCTGCCAGGGAGAAGAATGGTCATCAGTGCTAGGCAGGGGTGTGGGACGTGGGATGTGGGTCTGTGCCTTACTTGAAGCCAACAGACACGTGGCTGGGGAGGAGGGGGCGCTTTCAGGTGCCACAGTGACCCCTGGGGGCTGCCCCAGGGAATGCATAGGGCCGGAAGCAACCATTGCAGACATCCCTCCCAATCCCCGCCAGGTACAGCTGCAGCCAGCAGCCTCAGTCCAGCCTCTCACCATAACCCCCGCTGGGTCGCAGGGAGTAGTTGTACTTGGGACTGTCGTCAGTGGGGGGTACCCCTCGGCGCTGCAGCTCCCCCAGTGCATGGACATTCAGCTGCAGTCCCTGCTCCTGAACAGGCTCGGACTGCTGTGACCTGTGCTGCGGGATGGGCGTATGCATTTGGAAGGGGCACGTGGCCAGTGCAACGGGACCTGAGCCTCCCCAGAGCCTGTCCTAGCCACACAGCTGTGTGGACCCTGCAGGACCCTCTGTAATAAGCCGTCAGGGTTTGGCTGGCGGTTAGAGACCGTGGGCTTGCCGGTGAACCGCCCATCATGCAGGGTTTGGGGATCAGGCGTCCCTCACCCACGACTGCCCTTGGAGGCTCCCTCTCTAGGAGGCTGTGCTGGCCTCTGCCCTTCTGCTCCTGGTTAGCCCACTGTTCTTCTCTCCAGGCTGTGCGTGGGGCCGGAGGTGAGGCGACAGACCCTACCTCAGCCTCCTGAGGGTCTGCCTTGAGGGAACTCAAGGCTGGGGAAAGCGCTGTCTCAACAGAACCCTGGGCGGGGGTGCCCCAGCCTGTACCTGGGCCTCCTCCTGAGCCAGCCGCGCCAGCCCAGCCGAGTCCAGCTGTACCCCTTTCTCCTCCAGCATCAACTCCAACAGGTCCAGGGGGAGCCCCAGGTTCCCAGCCAGTGATAAGGACCAGGCCACTTCAGCTTTGAGGAAGGAAGACAAAGGGTGTTCAGGGGGGAGGGGCAGGAGACCGCAGGGGAAGGAATGAGGGAGAAGGAAGGGCCAGGGCTTTTGCATGCACATAGAAGCCACCAGGAGCCAAGCACAAGTGTCCCCTCCCTGGAAAGGAGGGACTGGAGGCAGGGCCAGCTGGGCGGTGGGGAGAAGCAGGTCTGGGTGTTGGAGACAGCGCAGGGAGAGGGACATGGGGGGAGGAAGGTGTGGATGCTGGGCCCAGGCCTGGCCCAGGGCTCCCTCCTCTGCCTGCCCTGGCTCACGTAAGTGAGACCCTCACACCTTGGCTAGGCACCTCACTCACCAGGGAACAATTCAGAAGGCCCCAGGCGCCTCAGGGTCCGATCGATGATCTGCCGCCCCCGCTGCAGGGAGGCCAGGAAGGCTGCCTCGTCCTCTGATACCAGGTGGGCTATCTGAACGGGGGCAGGGCCGGGCAGGACTGGAGCTAGGCCTCCTCGGAAGGAGAGCCGCTCTCCACCCCTGTCTCGTCGGCCCCTCCCTCCCCATGGCCCCTCCCTCCCCATCCGAAGCCAGTACCTGGGCTGAGTTCTTCTGTAGTTCTGGATACGCGTCCCCCTGAGGGAGGGAGAGGGCTGAGAAGTGTGAAAGGCAACCTGCCCACTCTGCGCCTCCCTACCCTGGGGCTCCCCGAGGACACCCGCCTTGGGAGCTTGGCTCAGGCCGATGGATGGGGAGTGGACCCAAACAGGGAATACGGTGGAAGGGGGTCTCCAAACTCAAAGGCTCAGCCGCCGGGGCAAGGAAGCCTCCTGAGGGCTCCCCGCTTCTTGTATGCAATCCCAGCTTCCTCAGCCCCACGGGACCTGGGCTAGACATTTAGGGTGGGAAGCCTAGGCTGGGGGCACCGCCTGGGCTCAGCTGCCAGCACTCAGGGAGGCCCAGAAGAGTACGCTCTGCCCTCACCAGTGTCTCCACCACTACAGGCACCAGGCTGCCTAGGAAGCCAGGCGGTGCCCGCAACACCTCCGTAGAGAACCGCACAGCTCGACGCAGGATCCGACGAAGAACCAGCCTAGAGGGGTTCAGAGGCCAGCTATGAACCCCCAGCCACCCTTGGTCAGCAGTATGGAGAGTGGGGAGGACAAGGTCCAGAGTGTGTGCTCTCATCCCAGAGGCCTCGCCCTTCCCCCACTCCTCCTGCCATCTTAACCCAACCCACCTCTCCATCCCCTTTCTTTCTCTCCCCTGCAACCCCCCAGCAGCACCTGCCTCTCTCTGTGTAGCCCTTCTAGACTCACGGGGCGCCCGACATTCCAGGGTAGACGCCATCAGCGATGCAGACACTGAGCGTGCGGATGTGATCGGCCACCACGCGGTATGCCATGTCTGTGCGCCCCTCGTCCGCTGCCCCTACCCGGCCCAAGTAAGGGGGTGCCCTGCAACCCTGGTGAGTGGGAGACAAGGAGACACAGCTGCTGGTCCTGCCGGATGTGGTCCAGGTGGGGTGCTCTTCATTGGCCCTAGAGCATCTGCCCTCACCCCTAAAGCCGACCACATCTGGAACGTCCTGGCTGGAGAAGCTTCCAACATGAAAGGAGGCCACATTCAGCACTAGATGATGGCGGCTGTGACCACGTCCTGAATTTCTGCTACCAGAACGGGGTGCGTGCTTGAACGACGCGTTGTCTGATATCCAAAACACCCCGCTCTGGGAGGTACTACTGGCCTCGCTTTAAAGGGGAAACAGAGGCGCACAGGGGCTAGCTGAGTGCCACAAGGCCACGCGACGCATCGGAGCAGATCAGAGACCTGAAGCTGGCCGTCGGACTCCAGGCACTCTCCGCTGCCCACAGCCACTCCTCCAGCCTCCGTGGCGGGGAGGCAAAGCAGATGCCCGGTTCTTCCAGCTCCGCACCTAGAGCTCCAAACCTGTCTCCTCCCCAAGCTTCCCCCCCCTCCATGAACAGTCCTGCCACTCGCCACACTGCGCAAGGCAAAAACTAGGGAGCAGGCCTTCACTTTTATTTCCCCTCCCCACCCCATCCATCACTGGGGCCTTTTGCTCCTATGTCTGTGAGATCTTTCAAATCAATTACTCTTCTCCACTTCCACAGTTTCTAGCCTAAGCCATGCCCTAGTCTCTTCCTTGGACTGTGACGTAGCCTCCCGGTTGGCTTCCTGGCTCCTTCTCAGGTCTCCCTCCAGCCCATCCTCCACACAGCAACAAGAATGGCTTTTAAAAGTGTCAGTCAGATCACGCTCCTCCCCGCCTCGGAACACTTGTCACCACATTTAGAATAAAAGCCCCACTTTGGACTTTAAGGCCCCACAAGGTTTGACTTCTGCCTTCCTTTGTATGTTAGATTGTTTGCAAAAATGGCCACAATCTTATCCTCTTCTGTGTGCATGCCACTTTATAACGTGACCACAGCCGCAGATAAGAGATTCTTCCCATCCAGGGACAGAACTATTTCTCCACCCCTTGAATCTGGGCTAGCCTTGTGACCTGCTCTGGCCCACAGAAAGAGGTGGACATGACAATGCTCTGAGCCTAGGCCTCAAGAAGCCTCGTGTGCTTCTGTTCTCCTTCTTAGAACCTTGCTGCGCTGTGATGTGAACGAGCCCCAGCTAGCCTGCTGCTTGACACAGCCTGGTCACCCCCAGTGCCCCAAACACCCAGCCAGCCAGCCGCTCCTCAGAAGTAGAACTGCCTAGAAGCTGACTACAGATGTACGAACTCAAGAACACTGCTAGCCCACAGACTCGTACGCGGAATAACTACGAAGTGTGAGGTGGTTTGTTACACAGCAAAATCTCAGAGACACATTCTCCAGCTACATCCCACGTGATTCTTCTTTAGCTAGCAGGCCACCTTTGCCTTCCTCTCCTGCCTCAGGGCCTTGGTACCTGCTATCCCCTCTACCTGGAAGGAGCTTCCTGTGGCTGGCTCCTCCTCTTTTAGGTTCCAGCTCAGAGATCATCTGCTTGCTGGGCCTTCCCCAAACGCTTGGTGAAAGATTCCTCTGTACCACGGCCCCCACCCAGGTACTATGACCCATGTTTACTGCCTGGTCACAAAATGCAATCTCGTTCAAATCTATCATCTTGTTCTTAAATACATTAAATATATTATTATTTATCTCTTAGGTTACAATGTAATCTCCACGATCTCTTTTCTGTTTACTGCTGTTCTCCTGTACCAAGCACAAAGGACTTCACCCAAAGTAGGAACTCAATACACATTTTTTTGAGTAAATGAAGGAAGGAAGGAGTTAGGAGCAGTATCAGGTAATAAACATGAACCCCAGCCTCATGTTTGACCCTGGTATCCTTGGTTGGTCATTCTTTCCACATGCGGGAATATGCGGAGTTCTCAACAAAAACGGAAAGCAATAGCTTCTGGAAGGGAAGAGGCAGGCTCACCTGGTGTATGGCCTTGAGCAGCGGGGAAAAGAGGTCAGTGTCGTAGGTGGAGCGTGTGCCTTGCAGCACAGCCACGAGCCTTTCCAGGCCCATTCCTGTGTCCACGTGCCGCTGGGGCAGGGGCTGCAGGCTTCCATCTGCCTCTCTGGCCGGGGAAGGTGTGCAAGGTGAGGCCGCACACAGGATTACAGGGGTGAGGCAGATGCCCAAGTGCAGTGGAGGAATGAGGCAGGGGCTGACAGTGGGAGGAACCAGAAGGCAGTACCCACCCCTCCCCACCAAAGGCACACAGTGATGGCCTTCGTTCCTGTCTGTACTTTCTCATAAAGGGTGAGCTCCACCCTCACCCCTGCTTGGGCCCTTGCCTGGACCCACACATCCCCCTTCTGGGACAGAATTCTTTGCCCTGAGAAAGAGGCAGGTCAAGGCTGGAAGAAAATCTTAGAGATCATGAAGTTCAGCTTCACCATGTGATAAAAGAGCAGACGCCTGAGAGCAGCAGTGACTAGTTTAAGCCGTTATGAACACAGTTGGTTGGGCATCTGACTTGGTTTCGGCTTGCGTCATGATCTCGGGGTCGTGGGATCAGGTCCCGTACTGGGTTCCACACTGAGCATGGAGCCTGTTTGGGATTCTCTCTCTCTCTCTGCACCGCCCCCCCACCCCCACTCCTGTGCGCTCTTGCACTCTAAATAAATAAATAAATAAATACAAACAGGTATGAGCATAGACTAGAGTTCAAATCCGTTATTATCTGGCAAGTATTTAGAAATGTGCCTGGCACACAGTAAGCACCATTTAAGTGTTTGGTTTTTTTATAAGAAATGGATCAAAGTCTCCTGACTGCTACTTTTTCCACTTTCGGCCAGGGATTTTCCTCCTTCTTCAGCACCCTATTACCTGTTGTGTTGAATGAAGACCAGATTCCAAAGCTCCACCAGCTGAGGGGCTCCCACCCTACCAGCGAGGTCATAGTGGATCTCGGTACAGGGCCCACAAGGGCCAGTGTCCCCCATCTCCCAGAAGTTCTCTTCTGGTCCAAAGGAAAGCACATGGCTGTCACGTACCCTGAGAAGAAAGCCAGGTGAGTGGAGGGAGACAGACAAACCTGGAAGCTAGAACCCCCTCTGCCATGACAGCCTCTCCATCAAGCTCAGCAAGAGGACAAACAGGGCTGACCCCAGACTCCTAGGATACGCTGCGATTCTGGGGACTGATGCTGGTACTATTTGCCAGTCCTCTTGCCCTCCAAAAGTGGAATAATGGGCAGAGGCAGACTTACCCTAAGCTGAGCCAGATGTCCCTGCTCTCCAGGTCTGGGTCCAACCCTGCCTTGGGGTCACCACCAAAGTAGGAGACCCAGAGCCTGTCCTCAGGAATCCCATAGACCTGAGTCAGCAGTTCCCAGGCCATGCTGCAAGCCTCCTCCTGCAGGGGAAACCCACATGGGGTGGGAGGAGGAAAATGGGGAAGAGGGCCCCACTGAAGCGCCAATCAAGCCACGTGAGTTTCAGCCCTCAGCTTAAGACAAAATTCCACTGCCTACCTTGTTTCCAGAACAAGCCATGACCCTTTCTGCTTGAGTTTTTTTTTCCTGCCCAGGAAGCTCCTCCCCCTCTTCTAAAATCCTTTCTTTCAAGTCCCATCCTCTCCATCCTTTCCACACTAACGTGGGCTGATTTCTAACTCCTACATTTTAGTATTTCTGCCTGACCATTTATTCATACAATTACTGATTAACCATTAGGCAAGAAGCACAGTCCTGGCCCTCAAGCAGCTTACAATCCAGTTAGGGAAGTGAAATACGTTCCTACCACACATGTTCACCTAGCACTTCGCCTCTGTGTCCAGTATGAGTCTTGTCTAAGCAGACACTAGGAACGGAGGCAGGACTAATCTTGAGCCCTTCTTGGTTGACCACTGACCCTTTCGTAACTCCAGGGCTTCCTGGAGACTCACCTTAAAATATTCACCCCCAAAAGCCCAATTGCCGAGCATCTCGAAGAAGGTATGATGGGAAAGGTCTCGGCCCACATCCTCCAGGTCGCTGTGGCGTCCTCCAGCCCTCACACATTTCTGGCTGTTGGCCACACGTCGGAAGCCTGCCATCTCGCTTCGTGGATTCACAGTGCCCAGGAAAATTGGCTTGAACTGGAAACACATGAAGGTTCCAGTTCTCATTCCCTCAACAGAAGGAAGAGGAAGGGAGTGGGGTGTTCAGACCGAAGGCTGGCTGTGCCCCTGAGAGTGCAGTGTGGTCTTGGCCAATGGGGCAATCTGGGAGCCTGGAGGCGCCCATCTCTGATGTGTGTGTAGCTGACAAGGGGTAAATAAATCATGAAACAGAGACCCTCTGCTAGTAAATTAGACAAGGTAAAATAAAGAGGAATGTGTTGGTGGCTGGAAACAGGGCACTGAATGGCTTTATCCTCCATTTCAGCTTCTTCACAAACCACACCCAAAAACCTCAGAGTATAAAACCGAGACCACAGGGCATGTCTCACAAAGTCAGCATTTAACAGCTTCTAAGGTTAACCTACTCCCCCTCCTCGCCCGTTTTACAGATGAAGACAAATCTAGAGGGGAAGTGGTGCTCAAAGTCAAAAGCTTAAGAGAACACAGTCTAGCACATAGTAAGTGCTCAATAAACATTTATTTAATGAATTAGTTATCTTTATTTAAAGCATGAATAAATGAAGCCAGGCTTCCCCCACCAGTCTGCACCCACAAAACTCCACACCCTCCACTCTTGGACCTAAAACTCAATCCAAACCCGGAAGTTCCCCAGTTGAACCCTCCCCAAGCCCAAACTTGTGCCCCCAAGCACTTAGCCCAACCACGAACTGCCCTTGCCCCAGAAGCCATGAGCTCCGCCCCTCACTTCTTTCGCCCAATCCCGCGGCGACTTTCTCCCTGCAAAAAATCACAAACTCCGCCCCCGATTAGGGTGGCTCGGCCCCCACCTGGTTCATGCCCGCATTGACGAAAAGCAAGCTGGGGTCGCCGCGGGGCCGCACGGAAGCGGACGGCACCAGCCGGTGGCCATGGCGGTCCCGAAAGAAGTTCAGGAAGGCGTCCCGCACGGCCCTGGCCTGGGCTGCAGGAGGCTCGGATGAGAGCGGCCGACGGCTGGGGCCCCCCCACAGGGGCGACCTTCGAATGGCCCGCCTCAGTCGCCCGGCGGCAGCTGCCATCGATACCGCCATCTTAACTCGGGGCAGTGACTTCACGGGGTCAAAGGGCACCACGGGGATAGATGGTGACGTGAAAAGGAAACCGAGCGCTTTTTACAGCGGCCCCTGGCGGTAGGAGGACTCTAGGCTCTACCGCCGGGTAGAGTGATCCGGAAGGGGACTTCGGCAGGAGTAAGCCCTTACTTCATTCGTCATTAAACAAATATTCATTTAGAGCCTACTAGTGCCAGGCATTGTTTTAGGCCCTTAAGGTATATTAGTAACAACATTAACAAAAATCCTTGCTCTCCAGAAATTTGTACTGTGGTAGTAATTATTCTGTTTATTAATTTTGCAAGGTTACAACTGGAGTTGTGGTGAACAGGCATGGATTCAACTTCATGTGTGTGCGCGTGTGTGTTTGTGTTTTCAGGCTGAGGGAAGAAGGCGGAGTGCCAAGAGAGGTAATATCAACATTCATTCAAGAAGCATTCAATAAATACATATCGAGGGGCGCCTGGGTGGCACAGCGGTTAAGCGTCTGCCTTCGGCTCAGGGCGTGATCCCGGCGTTGTGGGATCGAGCCCCACGTCAGGCTCCTCCGCTGTGGGCCTGCTTCTTCCTCTCCCACTCCCCCTGCTTGTGTTCCCTCTCTCGCTGGCTGTCTCTGTCTCTGTCAAATAAATAAATAAAATCTTTTAAATAAATAAATAAATAAATACATATCGAGGGGCATCTGGTTGGCTCAGTTGGTTAAGCATCTGCCTTGCACTCAGGTCGTAATCCCGGGGTCCTGCCATCGAGTCCCGTGTAGGGCTCCCTGCTCAGTGGGGAATCAGCTTCTCCCTCCCCCTGCTCCTCTCTCTCTCTCTCCTTCTCTCTTAAATGAATAAAATCTTTTAAAGAAATACATATCAGTTATCAACTATGTGCCAGGCACTGATCTAGACACTTGCCAATGCCCTTTGCCCTTGGCATTGGAAATGACCGGTTTGTTCTTAGGGCCTGAAGCAGGCCCTCTGGAACAGGAGCCTAGTGGAGACCGAAGCCAAACAGCATCTGCTCCATTATTAATTGCTTAATAACATTTGGTCTTTTAATTTGCCAGGGGACGAGAGAGAATCAATGAAGCTGTTGACCAACAGCTGCAAAGGTTTCTCTCCCTCTCTCAGCTTCCCGATGCCCTAGGGTTTTGTGGGCTCTGCATTAGGGTAAGAGAGATACCTGTTCCACCTCCCACTTCTGTCTTTTTCTCCATGGTAACAGCTGTGACCGTGGTGCTAACACAGATCCTTGTGGGTACAGCCAGGGTCCTCAGGGGCTTCTCAGGATAACCTCTGATCTTGGTTTGAGAAATTAAGCAGGTTAAGAAGAGACATTGCCAAGGTTAAAGCCCAACAGGGGCAGCAGAGCTGAAATCAGTGTGTTTACCTACAAGGCCTCAGCAATCCATGTGGGCTCTTTTGCTCATTCTTTATGAGTTGTGTTATTTAGGGACTTTTGAAACATGGTTTCCTCGGGAAATGTGTAGTCTTTTTTGGACTTGAGTTTCTATAGCAATAGTGGATTGTCAACTTTGTATTCTGACAGAGCACATAGCATATATCCCATGCTCCTCTGTTTCTTCCCTTGCCCACGTAGATTAAAAGAGTTGTTTTGAAAGTGTGTTTTGCCTGTTTTGGTTTTTCCAATGTTTTTGGAACAGGAACCCAGACCAGATGGGGATTTCTGTGAGATTGATGATCTTGAGACAAGACTGTGAAATTCTTCCCCAAACTGAGATGGGAGTGTTTTGCTAGAGAAATCTAGCTGGGGCCTCTAACCAGCACTGATGTCAACTTTCTTTCTTTTTCAGATTTTTTCCAGAAACTTTTTGTATTATAGTAGGAAATCGGTGTTTTTAAAGATTTTGTTTATTTATTTATTTTAGAGAGAGAGAGAGCGAACAAGGCAGGGGGAGGAGCGGAGGGAGAGTGGGAGGGAGGGGGAAAGAATCTCAAGCTGACTCGGTGCTGAGCGCAGAGCCTGACTCAGAGCTTGATCTCGTGACCCTGGGATCACCACCCCAGCCAAAACCAGGAGTCAGACACTTAACCAACAGCCACCTAGGCGTCCCTGGAACTCTGTGTTTTTAGACTAACATGGATCTGGTGTGGAGCCATGGATTTTTTTTTTTTCCGAAACAGCTTTATTAAAATATAATTCACATACCCTCCAGTTCACTCATTTAACATGTACAATTCAGTGACTTTCGGTACCTTCACAGAGTCCTTATCTGTTACCATAATCACTTTCACCACCCCGAAAGAAACCTCACACCCTTCAGCTGTTAACCACCCGCCCAGCCCTCTCAGCCCTAGGCAACTACTAGTCTACTTTCTGTGTCTGTAGATTTGCCTGTTCTGAACATTTCATACAAACGGAATCACACAATATATGGTCCTTTGTAACTGGCTTAGTTAGCATAATGGTTCGTCCATGTAATAGCATGTATTGTGGATTTTTAGAAATGCATTTTTTGAGTTGTTCTCTGTTTGAGGAAGGGTTTTTCCTCCATCTTATTATTTTGTCCCTGCCATTACAAAAAAGATCATTTTCTTTAATTGTGGTATTCTCTGGTAAGTAAGTCTCTTTTTTTCCCCAGGGACGCCAAGTGGCTCTTTTAGGATTGCCGTGTATCTGTTCTGATTTGCCACTGTCCTCGGGTGAGGAAGTGAAGCTTAAGGTCTTCAGTTTCTCAGGACAGATATGTGTGGAGAGAACTCACCAGACTGGGAAGTTACTGACCTGGGAACTTCTCTCAGCAGCACTTATCATCTCTGCCTTAGTATTTATAAGAATTTCATTTTGGGGGACGCCTAGGTGGCTCAGTTGGCTAAGTGTCTGCCTTCGGCTCAGGTCATGATCTTGGGGTCCTGGGGTGGGCTCTCTGCTCAGCGGGGAGGCTGCTTCTCCCTCTCCTTCTGCCCTTCCCCCTGCTTGTGCTCTCTCTCTCAAATAAATAAAAATCTTAAAAAGCATTTCATTTTGGGGTTTAAAATGCAAATTGAGTGTGTTTCCTGGGAGCTGTTCAGCTGGGTTTGCCTGCTGCCTTCCCTGGTCTGGGATTGCTCCTGTGTTGTTTGACTTACCTCTCTTGGCAGGTCCAAGGCACCCATTCTTTGTGCGTTCTGTTTTCACCTTATTCATGAGAAGCAACACCCTTACTCTGGGAATGGAAATGGTCCTTCCTGATTTCCCCATTGGCTTTGAGAGCAGGAACCTGAGGTCAGTGATGCATTCTGTCCTGGACTGATGGTCAGAGGAGACACAAGGGAATTTTTACCCTTACTGAGCACAGGGAACTCAGCTTTGGGAACTTCCTCATCATAAAAGCTGTCTTTTAGTGTCGAGGTTAAAAGTTCAACCTGTAAGAGGTAGTCCTAGTTTTATTTATTTATTTATTTACGGCTTTGCCTTTTCTGGATTGTGAAAGCAACATTTGTCAAACTTCAGTATGCATAGGGATTTCCTGGGATCTTGCTAAAAATGCAAACACTGATTCAGTAGGTCTGGGTAAGCTCGAAATTCTGTGGATCTAGTAGGCTCCTAGGTGATGCTGTTGTTGTTCCTAGCCTACTAGACCATATCTCGAGTGATGAGACGGTGGTAGACGACTCATGGGAAGAGTCGGGACACAAAGTTTTGCTTGGGGCGGGGTCCCCTTTTTCCCTGAGCGAGTGGGTGGAGCCAGGAATTCCTCCTGCGCATGCGTGCTCGCTCTCACGGGCTCCAGCTCGGGTCCACGCAAGGGTGGCGTCTGCGTCCTCCTGTTGCTAAGAGACGCGGAGGTTGAGGGGAGCGGCGGCGGGGGATGGGAGTGGAGAGGCGCCCGCGGGCGGCGGGGCTCCACGGATGGGAACCTCCTGGGATCGGGAATTTAGCGATTAGTGGACTCTCAGCGTCGCCATGCCCGCGTTTGTCCTTAGACATTTTAAAAAATGATAACATTTTAAATGGCTATATATAGGTACCTACCTATCCTCGACTTGCTTCTTGGCCAGGAAAATCTAAAACATTTTCTCTCTGGCCCTCTGGGGGAAAAAAATGGCCAACGCCTGTGTTAGAGGTGTTTTTTCTTATATATATATATTTATAAATCACATAATAAAACACAGATATAGAAAAGCCAACCAAACCAAATGTTTAGCTTAATTATTAGAAGGCAAACATCTTTGTATCCACCATCCAGATCGCAAAATAGAACTTTGCAGCAACCTCTGGACTCTTCCCCTACCCAACCACCTTCCTCTTTCCAAAGGTGACCACTACCCTGACTTTCATAGTAATCACTATTTGGGGTGGGTGTCTTTATAGTTTTATCACCCCTTAGATGTATCACATCCTTAGATGTATTTTAAAAAGCTTACTCGATGGGGCGCCTGGGTGGCACAGCGGTTAAGCGTCTGCCTTCAGCTCAGAGCATGGTCCCAGCGTTCTGGGATCGAGCCCCACATCAGGCTCCTCCGCTAGGAGCCTGCTTCTTCCTCCCCCACTCCCCCTGCTTCTGTTCCCTCTCTCGCTGGCTGTCTCTATCTCTGTCAAGTAAATAAATAAAATCTTTTTAAAAAAATAAAAAATAAATAAAAAGCTTACTCGAAATGTATTTTCAGTCTTTTTATCGGTGGATTCCCTCTTAATCTCCTTTTTCTTATAGTGTGTAGAATTTTTCAGTCTGTCTTTGCGGACGGCATATTCAATTACCAACTCATTGAACGTGTTCTTCTGCCCTCTCTTATTTCAATCAAATTAGTACGTGGGGATCCAGAATGGTAATCAGACACAGGTATGGATCCCTTTGGTGAGACTCTATGTGGATACCCCTTCCCCAGAGGGCACACTGACGTCTGGTTATCGATCTATGATCTTCACAGTGACATATACAGGATGTCTATATCTGTTAATTCGCTGAACGGTGCAACATGGCGATATTCACATCTTATCATCTCTTTTTCATTTATTAGTTGGACTCTTTCTAAAAAGAGATGCTTCTTCTAATCTTATTTTTTTTCACCAGTGGTACAGTTAATGCAGAAAAGGCAGGATAGATGGTTGATATTTCCCCATTGAGTTATCAGGGTTTAAGATAATGAATTTGTTTCCTACCACCCTTCAAAGTGACCTATTATTATATTTTTCAGCATAATTATGAACTCGTGAACTGCAGCATATTTGATGGTTGCAATCCATTGCAATTATTATCTCTGTTAAAACTCCATGTTAAAACTGATTGCTCCATCTTTCTTCAGCGGGAGCCCCTTAGATTTGACTTCAAGTCCTTTTGTCATGACCCTGGTAGTCACTGATAGGTTTCTTGCTTTCTGTTATGGCAAAATATTTCTGGCTCACATGGCACATTTTTTTTGCCTTAAAACTGCCATTTCCAAAAGTCCTCGTTACTTTTAGTGAGAAACGATCTTTCCAAACTACAAACTGGGTGCTAGGGATGCTCATTGCTGCTGGGTTGGTCATTGTTTCTAGGTTTTTATGGGGGACAGAAATAGGAAGAATATCTATTTACAGATAAAATGCTCCGTTAGAGGCGGGTTTTTTTGTTTTTTGTTATTTATTTATTTATTTATTTATTCGACAGAGATAGAGACAGCCAGTGAGAGAGGGAACACAAGCAGGGGGAGTGGGAGAGGAAGAAGCAGGCTCATAGCGGAGGAGCCTGACATGGGGCTCGATCCCATAACGCCGGGATCACGCCCTGAGCCGAAGGCAGACGCCCAACCGCTATGCCTCCCAGGCGCCCCATGTTTTTTGTTTTTTTTTAAAGAAAGAGAGCAGGTGGCAGGAGGGAAGTGGGGGCAACGGGAGAAAGAATCTGAAGCAGGCTCCTCACCCAGCACAGAGCCTGATGCAGGACTCCATCTCACCCTGATATCATGACCTGAGCTGAAATCAAGAGTCAGACGCTTAACCAAGTGAGCCACCCAGGCGCCTCTCCATTAGAAGGTTTTAAGCCGAGGAGTGACATGACCTAATTTGTGCTTTTGAAAGATCCTTCCACTGTGAGAGGATGGACTATGAGGGCACGAGGGGGAAGCAGGAACGCCTATTAGGATGTTGTTCAGGACAAGACTGAAGGAGCAGACACAAGAAGTGCTTGGATTCAGGCCATATGTGGACACAGCTATGGATGGGAGGCGGGGTAGGAGGGAAGAGACTCATTTCTAAGTTTATGACTTGAGGAACTGGGTGCCTGGTGCTGCCATTCAGTGGCATGGGGGAAGCCTGCAGAAGGGGCAGGTCTGTGGAAGGGGAAAGAAGAGTTTGCTTTGGACATACTAAGTTCAGCATCTTGGAGATGTCGCTTGATGGGTACACAAGTCCTGAGCGCAGGGGCAAGTCAGAGCTGCAGCCGTAGACCGGGTAGTCTCTAGTACACCGGGGGTCCTGGCTGAGCTAAGACCTCCTAGCGGAAGAGCGAGATGAAGGAGAAGCAGAGAGGCTCAGTCCTCAGCTGCATCCTGGGGAGCTGGAAGAACAGAGTCCCGCAGGGAAGCTTGAGAAAGCACTGGGGCTCAGGAGGAAAATTAGAAAGAGGGTATTCACCCCAAAGCCTCAAGAAGAGGAGATGATGTTCGAGAAGGAGGGAGTGGCCAGTTGTATCAAGAGCTGCTGAGGGTTGGGCAAGATGAGAGTGGAGACCTGACCAGTGGACGGAGCGGGACTGGAGAAGTTTCAGGGGGCGGCTGGGAAGGAAAGGCCAAGGCGATGAGAGGGGCGGGCTGAGAAGGCGGACCCAGGAAATACAGACAGCTTTGGAGGGAACTGGCAGGAAGAGAAGCAGGAAAAGAATAGTAGAGGCTGGAAGGGGCTGTGGGCTCAAGAGACCATGTTTCTTTCTTTGTAAGAACAGCCACATTACGGCTTGTCTGTGTGCAGATAGGTGGGATCCGGCACAGAGAAGCAGCGTGATCAAGCCAGGCAACGAGAGGATTACTGCAGCGGCAAAGTTCTTAAGTATTTGAAGAGATTGAAAACTTCAGTACAAAGCGGAGACATAGGCCACAGCCAGGGGCTGTGACACTCCTTCTATCCTAGTAAGGGAAGGCGGTTCGGATACCAACGCTAGGCGGCCGGTGGAGGTAGGGCTGGGAAAGCGCGGGAGTACTCCACCCCCTGGGTCGACTTCCTTAGTGAACACGTAGTGAGCTGAAGAGATGAAATTGCTGCCTTGAAAAGCTCCTTTAAAAACAAACATGCATTTGATTCTGTTTTTTAAAGATTTTATTTTTTTTGTGAGAGAGAGAGAGAGCACGCAGGCGTGAGCAGGGGGGAGGGGGTGGGGGAGAGGAGGGGAAGAGGGAGACGGAGAAGCAGACTCCCTGCTGAGCAGGGAGCTGGGGTGCAGAGCTTGATGCACGATCTCAGGCCAGTGTTGGCTGCTCATTTAAGATCTGAAGTAATAATAACTTTTTTGTGACTCTGTAGGGTAACAGATGGTAGCTAGATTTATTGTGGTGATCATGTATATAAATATCTCAATGTGTACGAATACTGGAATCATTATGCTGTGCAACTGAAACTAACACAATGTTCTATGTCAATTATACTTGAATAAAAACAGAAAGACTTGGGGGCGCCTGGGTGGCTCGGTTAGTTGACCTGCTCTTGGTTTTGGATCAGGTCATGATTTCAGGGTCCTGGGATTGAGCACCACGAAGGGTTCCACACTCAGCACGGGAGTCTGCTTGAGGATTCTCTCTCTCCCTCCTCCCCTCCCCCCACTCAAGCATGCTCATGAGGGCATGCGCTCTCTCTCTCTCTCAAAAAAATAAATAAAATCTTTAAAAAAAGTAAAGAGGGGCACCTGGGTGGCTCAGTCCTTAAACGTCCTCCTTTGGCTCAGGTCATGATCCCAGGATCCTGGAATTGAGCCCTGCGTTGGGCTGCGGGCTCAGCGGGAAGCCTGCTTCTCCCTCTCCCTCTGCCCCTCCCCCCTGCTCATGGGCGCACATGTTCTCTCTCTCTCTCTCTCTCTCTCTCTCTCTTGCTCTCTCGCTCTCAAATAAATAAATAAAATCTTGGAAAAAAAAAAAGTCAGAAGGGCGCCTGGGAGGCTCAGTTGGTTAAGCATCTGCCTTTGGCTCAGGTCATGATCCTGGGGTCCTGGGATCGAGCCCCACGTCAGGCTCTCTGCTCTGTGGGGAGTCTGCTTCTCCCTCCTTCCGCTGCTCTCCCTGCTTATGCTCTCTCTCTCTCAAATAAAACAAATAAAATCTTTTTTAAAAAAGTATAAAAAAAGAGCGGCCTAACTGACTGAGCCACCAGGCGCCCCACAGTGGCTGCTATGCATTCCTATCAGCAGTGCACCAGGGGCCCCATACCCTTAACACTTGTTATTTGGTATTTTTCTCGTGGTAGCCATCCTAATGGATGTAAGGTGTTACATATTACATATAAATGCAAGTTTTTTTTTTTTAATATGTGGAACACATCACAGATTTGCATGCGATCCTTGTGCAGGAACCATGCTAGTCTCTGTATCATTTTAGTTTTAGTACATATGCTACTGAAGCAAGCACACAGTATATGATTAAAAAACCCACAACACTAAATGTGCAAGAAGAGTTGAACAATTTTTGTTTTATTTTTTTATTTTTTTAAGAAAGAGAGCACGAGCACACGCAAGTGCACGCACGCCCGAGAGCCTGGGCTGCTGGGAGGGGCAGAGGGAGAGGGGGAGAGGGGCAGGGAGAGAAGCTGAAGCAGACTCCATGCTTGCTGTGGAGTTTGACACCGGGCTGATCCCAGGACCCTGAGATCATGACCTGTGCTGAAATCAGGAGTCTGATGCTTAACTGGTTGAGCCACCCAGGCGCCCCATGAACTATTTTTGATAGCAAGAGTAAAGGGTAGAAAAGGCTTAAACAAATAAAGTCTAGTTGATGATAAGCCTGCCAAAGTGTTTAGGAGGGGAGTGGAGTGTCCTAATATTTGCAACTGCCTTTGAATTGCATCAGAAACGGATTCATTGATGGATGGGATAGGTGTGTGGTATGAGGACAGGGCACATGCAGACAAAAGTTAACAATTGTAGAATCCAGGTGGGCATATGAGTGCTCACTGTATCATTCTTTCAACTTCTCTTTGTATTTGAAGTTTTCGTGATCTTTTCTTGGGGGAAATTTTATTTGTCTTGGGGAAGGTTTGCTGCGAAGGAGTGAGAGTCCTTTAGTGAACGGGGCCCCAAGAGGCTGAGAGGACCCCTCCAACAAAGCAAAGGTCTTCAGGGGGAAACTGTGGGGGACCAGCTGGCCTGGAACTAGGACCCTGGAGGCACATGGGTGCCGGGGTAGGACAGGAAAGAGTAAAAGGATCAAGGTGACCAGGCATGGAGAGTGGGGAAGAAGGAGGGCAATTGGAATCTACCTTTGAATGTCCTTGGACAAGGAGATTACATATAGTACTTACTGGTTTTCCTGTTGTCTAAGGCACTTAAAGCTCAAGAGAGCCAAGACAGCAATGTGAGCTAGTGGAATTCAGCTTGCCACTGGGGCAGGATTTCCAAAGGCCAAGATAGTACCAGGACTCAGGGTTAGGTTCTCAGGATTGCGAATCCAGAAATGAAAACATCTGAGTGCCCCATGTGTGCCCAGATCCTGCTAGCCCCCTTCCCAGGAGTTTACTAACAAACCAGAATGGTGAGATCGGGAATTGCCGAGTGGATCAGATGCTTGGGGCAGATAGTCATTGCATTGTCTCCCCTGTGGGCTTGAGAAACAACTATCTACAGAAGCCTCCTTAGCGAGCAGAGCAACATAGCGAGGGAATGAGTGGGATGCTGGGTTAGTGGCTGACACTGACTTAGGCTGGTTGGATGCAGGCCTGCAAATCCAACTGGAATGTTTGCCTTGGCCGGATTTAGCACACTCTGCCCTGGACAGGGCTGGAGACACATACTCACGTTCTTGACCTGCGGTCTTCTCCTCTCTAGATACTACATTTCTTCCGTTACCAGATTTTTTTCCTTCAGGTGACACAATGGATTAGGTTGTGACATCTTAAGTCAGTTATCCCCTGGGTATTTTCAATGACTTCTTAACCACACTTTGCACGCAAGAGTCAGAGGTACATAAAGTCACCCCTGGTTGGGGGGTGGGAGGTGCTAAGAAAGAAGAAAGGCTGATTATAGAGACAGACCACCAGCTGAGTACCCTATTTAAGTCGGATCCTTTTCAGGGTTTATAGTCTCTGTGGCTTCTGTTTGGATTTAATCCTGTGAGTTTTTCATACCTCCCACTTATCCTTCCCAGCTGGTACATGGAGCCACTTCCCATGCTTTGGAAAGTGGCATTTTTCTGTACCATTCTATTCCTACAGCACATCTTTGGTTTGAGCTAAATCAAATCTCCACTTACCACTAATGTTGAGTCTGATGGGATTTTCTCTCACCATCCGAGCAGCAGCTCCTAACAGAGCAGCCTTTACCTGACTGGCAGATAGCAAACTGCACATCGTCACGACCTTGGCTAACGGAGGTATTGTAGGCGTTTGTCAAGACTTGTGTCAAAACATTTCATTGTGTGTAATTAAAAAAAACACACACTAAACCAATATTGAGTCTAGTTGATGACATGCAATGCTGAACTGTTAGGGGATAAAGTTTTCTGATATTTGTAACATATTGTGAAATGCATCTGAAATAAGGTGAATTTCGAGATCTTCATTTTAGACAGTGGGGAAACAGACACAGAGCTTGTCGGCCATGTGTTAATGGAGCAACATCACTTACTGATTTGTATGTAAAAAGTAGTATTTATTAAGTTTTTTTTCTGATTTCAGAAGAAGTTCATGTGTATTGTAAAAAAGCTGAAGATTTGAGTAGCTTCATTTAAGTGTGGTTGTGGATGATGAGATAGTGTTGTGTGGGAAAACACCTTTCTGTTGTGGGCCTGAGATACTCTGGTGCTGCGAGGGGCTGGAAGAGGGGGTAAGGTGTTAAATAACAAACGTTCAACTGCGGAAATTCGAAAGATCGAATTGGCTTTATTAATCGATTCATGAATTGGACAGCACCCTGTCTAGCAAGTAAAGGAGATCTCCAAAGGGCTACAGAAAAGGAATTATTTTTAAAGGTGGAGAGGGAATGGAAAAAAGGAAATTATCAGCAAAGAATCCATTGTTTTAGGCAAGGTCGCCCTCCTAAGGGGAACTGAAGGGGTGTATCAGTAAATTTCTTAGGGCTGCCCAGGAAATTCCTGTGTTGACCGGTTAAAGGCCACATTTCCGAGGGGCTGAACCTCCAGTTAGGTTAGGTATTAAGTCTGGGTTTGCTGACTTGGAGCCTTAACCTAAGTGACACCATGTTGGGCCTGTGGTTTTCATTTTAACAATACACAGAAAGCATGTCCGTGAGCCCTGCCCTGTTGCTCAGCAGTGGCTTCGACTAGCCCCTCATTCGCATTGGCGGAAGTGCCTGAGCAGTTTTCTTAGGGGTTGCACGAATATGAATCTATTCTCTTATCAGCGTGGACCATGGCCAAGGGTCCTGGGTTGTGTTTTTTCTTTCCTTGAGAGAATCTGGAAAGAAGAAAGTCTGGGGGCGCCTGGATGGCTCAGTCGGTAGAGCATATGACTCTTGTTCTCAGGGTTGTGAGTTCGAGCCCCATGTTGGGGGTCGAGTTTGCTTAAAAAAATGATAAAGAAATTCTGTATGTAATGCTAGGAAAATACCTCCAACAGTGAGAGAATCATGTGAATGTATGCTAGTGCTGTGCACAAAGGGATAGAGAGAAAACATACTCACATTTGCTTGGCTAGCTCTGGAAGGGGTACACAGCAGTAACGGTGGGTTCTGTTGGGATGGGGTGGAGGTAGGGCCTGGCTGGATGGGGGAAGCGATGGGAGCGAGGTTTGCCTTGTATACCTTTCTATAGTTTTTGATTTTGCAACATATGTACATGGATTCCTATTCAAAATTATAGTATGGAACAAATAAAAAGGGTTAATTTTTATAGGCTTTGGTATCACGATTTCAGTCATAAAGACCAGCACTACACTGTGATAGACAGACTTTGTCTTTTTTTTTTTTTTGAGAGGGGGAGGGGCAGGGGGAGAGAGAGAGAGAATCTTTTTTTTTTTTTAAAGATTTTATTTATTTATTTGACAGAGATAGAGACAGCCAGCGAGAGGGAACACAGCAGGGGGAGTGGGAGAGGAAGAAGCAGGCTCATATTGGAGGAGCCTGATGTGGGGCTCGATCCCACAATGCCGGGATCATGCCCTGAGCCGAAGGCAGATGCTTAACCACTGTGCCACCCAGGCGCCCCGAGAGAGAGAATCTTAAGCAGGCTCCACACCCAGCAAGGAGCTGGACGCGGGGCTTGATCCCATGACCCTGAGATCATGACCTGAGCCGAAATCAAGAGTCGGATGCTCAACCGATGGAGCCACCCAGGCATCCCCAAGACTCTGTCTTAACAAATGTGTCAAGGTACAATACTTTGATTTTATTGGTTGAATTTATTGGTTGATTTTATTTCTCTTTGTTTTTTTTTAAATTTTGTTTGTTTATTCTATAGGTGTGTTCATCACCACGTGCTTCCCCTTTCATAGAGATACCTGGGCAGACCCCCGCCTTTGTGGGGTTTGGGGAATGCAGAATAATGTCTAGAGCGCATGCTTCAAAAGCAGACATTATCATGTGATGTTTGTGGTTCCTGGGAATCAGATCCGGTGACTTGCCAGGGTATCTGACTTCCCTGTGGCTCCCGCCTTGTTGCTTGAGCTTTTAGGGATGGAGAGGTAGTCACTCTGGCTTTGGTCTCGAGACTTCTGATGAGAAGCCCTTACGCAAAAGGTATTGAATAAATTAGAACACAGACTTCCATTATCCCTTCTCGAAACGGGGCTTCTGTCTGTCTACGAGTTTGTCTGGAGAATGCAAAACCAAACACAGAATAAGGAATCCTAACATTAATGCAATTTTCACTTGCTATCAGCTTACTCCATTGTCTCTGAGATGCTATTAAAAATGCATGCAGGATGTGCATGAGATAAAACATATCAAAATTCAAATTGATTCCCGTTTCCACTGACACTCCATTGCTCTGGCCCTCTGGCTTCTAGAGGCTTTAGCCATCTGGGGCGCAGCCCAGAGCATGTGGGTAAGGAGAAAGATCCCCTGAGCAGCAAGAAGAGCTGCCTTAAAGCTTGAGAAGCTCAGTTAAGGAGGGTCTTTCCCACCCTCACTCAGGGCCTGTGGAATTAGTAACGTATTTTATATTAATAATAATAGCTTTCCCTTATTGGGCACTTACTATGTGTCAGGTAACATGCTTTCTAGGTAACAACTTAGTTAATCCTCACAACCCAATGAGGTAAATTGCTATTATTGTTCCCATTTTATGGATGAAGAAACTGAGAGAGGTTAACTGATTGCTTAAGGGTATACAGACAGTGAGTGATAGAACAGGAATTTCAACCCAGGCAGCCTGGCCCCCGAGCCTAGCTTATCAACCACTTCTCCTGACTTCCCGGCTGAGCGTGTGTTGGCGTGCGTGCGTGCATGCATGCGCGTGTTTAAAACTAAAAAGCTTGGCTAGTCGGTGTTCCAGCTCTCAGCACATTAATAGTGGGGCCACTGGAAGCAAGCATATTCGTAACACCAAGAGATGGCCTCATGGTGAGGGAGCCGAAGAACCCACAACCCTGAGCAATCTGGGTCCTTGCTAGGAGTCAGCCCTGCACGGTTCAGGGTAGAGCCATGATGAAAAAACGTATAAAGGACGGCTGTGGCAGACACTATAAGCCGGCCCTGACGTTCAACATCCCCTTCTCTCTCTTAGTGCGAGAACCCCCCAAATTTCCCATGGACCGCACCTGCTGGGTTTCTCTTACTGCTAAGCATGGCCGAGTGGCTAAATTTTGGCCGCTGGACTCGGAGAAGTGAGATGTGCCCATTCGCACAAGCTCTTCCCTCTGCCTTTTTCTCTCCACAGGCTGGGATGTGGTCTTAGGGGCCCGGGTGGTGAGAAAGGAAACCTCCAGGGATAACAGCAAGGGATGAAAACAGCTTCACCCCGATCCTGGGGTGTCGCATCGGGCGCCCTGGACCAGTCATTGTTCCAGGCAAGAGAACGAACTTTCTCATTTAACCCATTTTATTTATTTTTATTTTTTTAGAAAGATTTTATTTATTTATTTGACAGAGAGAGAGAGACAGCCAGCGAGAGAGGGAACACAGGTAGGGGGAGTGGGAGAGGAAGAAGCAGGCTCCCAGCGGAGGAGCCCGATGTGAAGACTCCGGGATCATGCCCTGAGCCAAAGGCAGACGCTTAATGACTGAGCCACCCAGGCGCCCCTCATTTAAGCCATTTTAAATCTCTCCCTCAGAGCAGCCAAACTCACAGGCCAATGAATACACCCAGGACATCAAGGAAAGGTTACAATATGTTTGCTGCATTTTGTTAACAAACCAAGGAAGTATTCAAAGCATTTTAGAAAGAGCTCAGTAACAGGGTTTGAGGCCTAATAGGGGTCACATTACTTGTTTGGAAACATCCCGGAAACTTTCTCAATGCTGGCAGAAAAAGGAGTATACTCTGCTTGGCTGATGTAATATGGGGAGGATGGAAATTCAGTTCGGTCCCACAAATATTTACGGAAAGGCTGCTATGGGCCAACAGAGCCCTTGCCCTCAGGGTGCTTACTGTCAAGTGGGGGGTGTACAAGGACACTGACAGGTGAGCACGTGGATATAAAAAGTCATCAACATTGGTGGGCACATACCTGACCCTGACTTGGGGCATCGGGCGAGGCTTTCTGGAGGAACCTGCGAGAAGAGTCCTAAGGCTGAGTGGAAGCTTTGCCGGCCATGGTTCTAGCTCCTGCCAGTGTTACACTTTCCTTAAAGAGAGGAGTATCTGTGTGTTATGGAAGCTGGAGCTGAAAAGCCCATTCTGAGGATTCTCTGCCTTGAGAAATGTAACCCTCGAAACTAACATCTCGAGTTTCCCTCTTTTTCCTTTCCTCTCCTTCCAAGATCTTCCCATGCATAGGACAGATTCCAGTAAGCATGAGGGTAGGGATGTGGGTAAGCCACGTTACCTGGGATATATCCTCCAGCAATCAGGACGGCTTTAGGTAATAGTGTCTGTTCTTTATCGTTAAGTAGCGGTAAGAGCTGAAGGAGTGGCCTCAGAAATTAAGTCTGTGGTCACGAAGGGTTGGCTCACTCTCTCGCCCTCAACGACAGGCTGATAGATAATGGGCAAGTTTTTTTTAACTCCGGTTGTCAGTTCTGTGGGTGAAGATGTTACCCTTACTGGAGCAGGGGACTGTTGGGAATGATAAATCGAAGGTATTAGATGGCACTTGGCAGCTTGAGAAAGAAAGGCAGTAATTAATGACTTTGGAGCATTCTCGTGAAATATTGATGCCTGAAAGACACTTGACATTTTCTTTTCCCCAGACACTGTGAACTCAGGAGAAGCATCCAGACTGTGGCAGTTGGGGTAAAGGGGTGAGCTGCAGAACACAGAGGAGAAGCTAGGAAAGACAGAGTAGAGCAGTCAGGAGAGCTGTCTTTCCCTGACCTGGGGTTTGAGGCTAGCTTCCTTGGGATCTCACCCCAGACTTTCCTTACCTTTCTAGTCCCCAGAGTTAGGACTTGGGTCTGATTTTAGCTGAGCCCTAAGTCAAGCCAAAATTTAGCAGTATATGGTCATGAATTTTTAAAAAAGATTTTATTTATTTACTTGAGAGAGAGAGAGAAAGAGAAAAGGCACAAACTGGGGGAGGGGCAGAGGGAGGGGAACTTGGTGGCTCCACGCACAGCGTGGAGTGGGAGCCAGGAGCCTGCCACCACGGGGCGGGGGGGGGAGGAGGGCTCGATCCCAGGACCCTGAGATCATGACCTGAGCTGAAGTCAGATGCTTAACCCACTGAGCCACCAGGCTGGTCATGGATTTTTAAGAAAATTGCTTAAATTTTATTTTAAGGAAACTTGCCCCCCCATATATGTGCACACACACACACATATACCTGTGTGTATATATATGTACACGTATATGTATGTACGTATATATAAATGTTTTTCTTTGGGGCGCCTGGATGGCTCGGTCGGTTAAGCATCTGCCTTCAGCTCAGGTCATGATCCTAGGGTCCTGGAAGCATCTGCCTTCAGCTCAGGTCATGATCCTAGGGTCCTGGGATCGAGCCCCACGGTGGGCTCCCTGCTCAGTGGGGGGTCTGCTTCTCCTTCACCCTTTGCCCCTCCTCCCTGCTTGTGTTCTCTCTCTCTCAAATAAATAAATGAAATCTTTTTTTTTAAAGATTTTATTTATTTATTTGAGAGAGAGAGACATAGCCAGCAAGAGAGGAAACACAAGCAGCNTGGCTCGGTCGGTTAAGCATCTGCCTTCAGCTCAGGTCATGATCCTAGGGTCCTGGAAGCATCTGCCTTCAGCTCAGGTCATGATCCTAGGGTCCTGGGATCATGCCCTGGGCCGCAGGCAGATACTTAATGACTGAGCCACCCAGGCGCCCCATAAATGAAATCTTTTAAATTAAAAAAACATAAATGTTTTTCTTTGACTTTTAAGGAACACTTGTCACAATTTGTTTTTCATGCAAAACTGTGGCCGGATAAAAAAGATCCTAAAAATGAAATAAATAAAGTATCAAAACAAAAAGCCCTTGACTTTTGCTGAAATGAAATTTCAATTATAAATAAGAAGGCTTCTGTTTACTTGGAATGAACATTGTCCTCTTTGACATAATAGATATATCTATTGAATAGTAACTCTTTGGCACACTGAGCTAAGTACTTGAATTTTAATTTAATTGCTCTCTGCAGAAAAAAAAAAGTATAAATTGCTTCCTGATGTCCTTAGGAGAGAGTGAAATCTGTAGCCTAGTCTAGGAAGCCCTGTGTCCCGAGCTCTGCGTCCCCCTCTGCATTTTCTGTCCCCCTGCCCGGTTTCACTTTCTTCACAGTACTTTTTTTATCTCTCATCTTCACATTTATTTCCCACCATTTAAAAAAAATTATTTATTTGAGAGAGAACATGATGCTGAGCAGGGAGCCTGACCCAGGGCTCGATCCTGGGACCCTGAGATCATGACCTGAACCAAAGGCAGACGCTTCACCTACTGAGCCACCCAGGTGCCCCTCCACCATATTTAACCTTGTCATTGAAATATAAAAGTGCAGAAAAGTGCATTTAGGTGAACTGCTGGATGGATTTTCCGATCGTCACGGGCTTAAGAAATGTATTTTTATTGTGAAATATACAGAACATCCTTACCATTCTGACTGTTTTAAGTGTACAATTCGGTGGCATTCAGGACAGTTGCATTGCTGTGCCACCATCACCACCACCCATCTCCAGAATGTTTTCATCAATCTCAGCTGAAACTCTGTCCCCAGGCAACACCAGCTCCCTACGCCCCTCCCCAGCGCCCAGGGAACCAGCATTCTGCTTCCGTCTCTATGCATTTGACTTCTCCAGGGACCTCCTGCAGGGCCATGGACTTCTGATATGAAGTGGACTGCCTGTGGCCCTAAGACCAGACACAATGTGCCTCTCTTTTCCTTTTACTGGTGTAAATTTATTAATGTCCAGCTGTGTGCTGACAGTCCCCAGCTAGCAAAGGTGCCTTGAAGACCGTTCTCATAGATTTTTCTCTCGTTTCCTATCATCACCAGGGTAACTGCTCTGCCGCTAATGTTTCGGTGTCGGATCGTGGTCTCCAGCATGAGTAACAGGAGCTGCCAGCTCCCCAGTGAGCTGCTCTCGCCTGTCACAGTAATCAGTGGATTCCTTCCGTTAAGTGGATTTGGTTAAGTGCTCAGTGGTGGTTTGAATGCCATCTCTCAGAATAAATCGAAGCCATGTTTGAAGGATGCTGCTTCCAATAGTGATGATTTCTGAATTTTTCTTCTTCATCTGCTCTGAAAGGCTTGCTCTCTAAATACGAAGGTTTTGTATTCAGGCGTCTCTGCTTAGAAGAAAAATGTGTTAAGTATGCAGTTCTGCCTCGTTCCTGCCCCAATTCCTTCCCTAAGTCTGAATCCTGTGTAGCTGAGCAAGGAACAGCTGGAACTTATAAAGACCTGTTTCATCCGGGGGAAAGGCACATCTGGTTTAGAGTGTTTCTGGAAAATGAAAAAGCAGAATCAGAATTTGAAAAGATTGGAGTGTGTTGGGGGAATGTGTCCATGCCTTATTCCAGAGCATGAGAATCGTGAGGACATTTGGTTTGGAGGAAGCGGGCAGTCCTGCAAACGTGGCCTTACTCTCTCCAAAGCCTCATAGAACCAACCCAGTGAGCGGTCCAGGCGCCAGAAAAGTGGATCAGAATTTTGTCACAGGAGTTGGAGAAGACAGAAGAGAAGCTGTGTTTCCCTCCACTTTAAAGTAACAAGGACCGGGGCACCTGGGTGGCTCAGTCGGTCAAGTGTCTGCCTTTGGCTCAGGTCATGATCCCAGGGTCCTGGGATCGAGTCCTGCCTCGGGCTCCCTGCTCAGCTGGGAGTCGGCTTCTCCCTCTCCCTCTGCAGCGCCCTCTGCTGTTCCCTTGCTTGCACATGCTTTCTTTCTCTCTCTCTCTCTCTCTCAAATAAATAAATAAAATCTTAAAAAAAAATAAAGTAACAAGGACCAACAACCTCTAACCCCTGTTGTTTGGAGGAACTACTGAGGATGGATAAGTTTCATTGGATCAAATTATGGTTCTCAAAGCATAATGCCCTTCCTGTATTGGAAGTACATGGCCATGCCCTGTGCCACGTGAGTTTGTGTTTCTTCCTCCACTGGTATGGATGGAGTCTCTGTCCTCCCTTCAGTGGTTTTAGGCTTTCCCACATAACTTGCTTTGGCCAACAGAATATGGGCGGAAGTGACAGCACGCCGTTTCACTCAGCCCCCTTGTGCTCATGCCAGTTGATGTGAGAAGAGCATGCCTCGGGGAGATGCTGATCCAGGAGAATGAGACCAATCTCAGGGAGCAAACCTGAATCTGAGCTGCACCTTGGAGCCAGGCTGACCTGCAGCCTAAAGTATATTGACCTTGTTGGCCTCTAAATTCATGAACGATTGAATACATGCTTGTTGTAGGCTGCTAAGATTTGGGGAAGTTTGTTACAGGGCAGTATTATGGCAATAGCTGACTAATGCAAAGACCAAAATGCAGAAGCAGAGAGTAGGTTAAGTGAAGCAGATGGCTAATGCCTAAGGAAGGAAGTGTCGGTGGGGTCTGAACAAAAAGCAAGTAGGGAAGGGCCTCCTAGAAGAATAAGGTGAGGACGAGAGGCAAGGAGTATTAGAGTTGCCGCAACTCCTGCAGATGTTGGGATGGGCAGAGGCATGGGAGCAACACACACACACACACACACACACACACACACACACCCTAGCCCCTCTGTGCCTTTGATGAGCAGTGGGCTTTTCTGGTGTCATTGTTCAGTGTCATCTGAGAGGTTTCCGGGGAGGGAGTCAGTGTTGGATTCCTAGGAAGGTGTAGACTCCCGATTTTAGGGTCTACCTGGGCTCGTGGTTGCAATATACGGATGGAGCACTAATGGAGAGGTGGGGCATGTGAGATCTAAGGACAGAACTCTGCTGAATGGGTATTAGCACCATCAAAATGTGTTTTTTTTAATTTAAATTCAGTTAATTAATATAGAGTGTATTATTGGTTTCAGAGGTAGAGGTCAGTGACTCATCAGGCTTACCTAACACCCAGTGCTCCTTCTATCCCATGCCCTCCTTAATGTCCATCACCCAGTTACTGAAATGTTTTTTTTTTTTTTAAAGATTTTATTTTTAAGTAATCTCTACATCCAATGTGGGGCTCAAACTCATGACCCCGAGATCAAGAGTTGCACCCTTTACTGACTGAGCCTGCCAGGTGCTCCTGGGATGGGCCCTTGGAAGCACATAAGCCTGGTGTGAGCTGGGGTCTGTAAGGTCTTGTGACCTTGGGGAAGTAATTTAATCTCTTCCTATGGAGAGCTGGAGAACGGAAATAGTCTTAGTACCTACCCCATAGGCTTGTCCTGAGGTGTGAGAGACAGTGAGCCCCTGCCACAGTGTCTGGCACAGAGTGAGGCCCTCCACCAATGACCACGCTGCCATTTTGTAACAAGAACTGATATCCAGTGTTCGGGAAGGAATTGACACATCTTGTTTTTCTGAGCCTAGATCTTTCATAAAGACAGGAATTCCACCCAATGGATTGTGAAGTCCTGAACTCTTACTGGCCTACTCCGAGCAGAAAGCAGTTCTCCCACCATTTTTTACGTTCTTGTTCAGTCCACATCAGTCCAAAGTCATTGGCTTTTGTTGCCCCTCTTCTTGTTTTCTCAGGGAAGTCTGTTTATTCTGAAGCTTGTAGGGGAGAGCAAGGTGGAGGTGGACCCGAGGAACAGATGGCCGAGCTCAGAAGGGTGCCCCACCTTACCACCAGCTTGGGCTGTGGGCAGCACTATTTTCTAGTTGGCTCTTCCACCGCGAGCTGGGAAACCCCTCTGTAGCACCTATGGGGAATAAAAAGGATCAGATGACCTTTATCACAACTTCAGCTGGGGTAGATTTAGCGAGACTGTTCTCTAAACACTAACTTGCATTTATTTTCCTCATCTACTGTATATGACTGCTCAGTTCTGTCTTGTGCTCTCCTTTTCCAGGGGGAGAATTTTCCAGATCAGTGGGCTCCCTGCCCATCCATTTTTACATTTTTTCTTAGCGTTTGTATAGAGGAGCCCATTTGCCCCAGAAGGCATTTGCTTCCAATAATCGGTCCTTCGGGGGGCTCTTTGTCCTTGGTCCTGGTTCAATACCTGAGTGGGGACACAAGGGGATTTAGCCCCCCTCTTCACAGAGCATGTGGTGAGCAGGGTAAGGGGGATGCCCTTACTCCCTCCCCAAAGGCCTCTGACTCTTCAACAACCTGCAACAATGAAAATGGCTTCGACTGCTTTCTCTCCTCTCTCTTTCCCCGAGAGAACAGGCCAAATGTTGTTCGGGTCCTCTTGCATCATATTTGAGTTTGTACTTCATTATAGAAATCTAGTCATAGCAGGAAATGCTCTTAACAAAAGTGCACACTTGCTGGCTTCTTACCATGTGCCTGTCATTCTAAGTGCTTTATGCGTGTTTATTCATTAATCCTCTCCATTACCTTTCAGAGTGGGTACTACCATTGTCCTCCTTTAGAGATGAGGAAACTGAGCCTCACAGAAGCTCAGTGGCTTCCCTAGAGGTGCACAGCTGCCTCCCCCCAGCCCTCCTCCTCTTTCTTCCTTCTCTCCATTGCCTCTCGAGGTTGCTAGGGAATGCATTCCATACAGGTCAGTCTCTGGGCACGGAGTAGGGTGGGGACAGTGGGGAGCGGACCCGGAGGGGCACAGGGAGGATATGAGCATACGTGGCATACACCGCTTTCGCCTCCTTCTTCCAACGAGGGATCTGCAGGGACCATGTCTTATTGGGTCAAACCTGCTCTTCAAGGAATTCACAGCAACCCCATCACATTCAGCCTTCTCCCTTCTGAGTCTGTAGAGAACAGGCCTTGCTGGTATCCTTACTCTGTGTGTCTGTTTTATATATTGTGTATATTATTTATATATATGTAAAATCTTATTGGTTTATGCTACTCTGATATCCAGGCCAAGGGGAGTTTTGTGCTTGTGGGGACAAGTGTCACCATGGGCCTCTCCCGGGCAGTCTGGCAGCCGAGGACGGGAATAGCCTGGCCGGCACGGAGATGGCAAATGGACACTCATCCTGCTCAGAGCACATACTGAAGGCAAGAAGGTTCTCGTGGAGTGGCTGACACTCTCGGCTCTGAATCTAGAGAGACTGGGTTTACACTCCAACTTTGTGTGTCCCTGATTGGACTAGAGCTTCACCCCCTGGAGTCTGTCTTTCCTCATCTGTGGGGATGGCTCTTACAGCTCTTTCCTCTCCTAAGGATTAAATGAGATCATGAATGTAAAGAAATTGGCACATCAGAGGCGCTCCCATCGGGAAGGGGCTGGGCTTTACTCACCTTTGAACCCCTGCCCCCAGCACAGGGGCCAGGCCCATAGCAGGTGCTTGGGAGCTGTTTCCTGACCCTTTGAGGATTTGGGCGCTGGAAGCGTTATCGGGTTCTGATGTAATTAATGCCCCTCTCCCTTGTCTCTGCCGAGCCCCCTTGCCTAGCACTGAAGGTCTTCGAAGGTGATTGTATGTCAGTAATCCATTTTCCCAGTGCCCTCTTTGTCGGAGGCCCTGTGATGCCTCAGCCTGAGGGCAACAGTAGACGCCTGCACCTTGTACTTCCCATGGCCTGGCTTACACTGCCCTCTGCCGTGCACTTGCGGGACAAGCATGTTAAAGGAGGGTTGGCGGTGACTTTTTCTTGACATTGGAGAATAGAGGCTCCCCTACAGGGGCTGTTTGCAGTGCTGTTGTGGGGAGAGGTGGTGTTTAAGACCCCCTCCCCAATTTAGCTTGCAACTCCTGAGGCTTACCAAACACAAGAGGCTTTATAGCAACGTCCCCGACCATTCGGCCATCGGATAATGCCATCTTTGTAGGCTCAAATTTCTCAGGCACTTCGTGTTTGGCCCTGGCCAAAAAAGGAACGGGGTAGAGTTTATTCAATACGATTTGTGCGTCTGCTATCTAGTTTCTTCCGAATCCTTGGGCACCTAATTTTTAGAACTGTCCCAGCTGCTCCAAGGGTCTGGGGGTCACAGGAGGCATCGGATCCAGGCGAGAACGGGAATGGACCCTCCCGAGCTGGGGCTTGCAGCAGCTTGCCTCATCAACCCGTTTACTCCACCCTGCCTTCTGTCTGTTGTCCCTTCTCAGAGCTGACCCCTGTCTGGGTCCGTGGACACGAAATAGGGTCCTGCATGTCAAAGTGGGAAAGTGGGGGCTAAAGACCAGGCTACCTCCCATTGACCTCGCTGTGGAAACTGCTAGAAGTGTATGTACGCCAAAGCCCCAGCTGAGGTCCCAGCTGATGGCCAACACAAGTCACCAGACATGAAGGAGGAAGCTTCAGGCACCTTCTGACTGCAACCTCACGAGAGACCCCAAGCATGAACAGCCTAGCTTAGCCTCGCCAACCCCCCAACTCAGGAGCTAATGATGATAGTTGTTTAAAGCCCCAGAGTTTGGGGGTGATTTGTTATATGGCAATAGATATCCAAAGTGTTTTATTAGAATGTGGGATTCTGGGTATCAACACTGCTTTTCTATATTTTCCAAGATTTCTGCAGTGACCATTTATTTCTTTTATAATTGATTAGAAATTGTTATTGAGAATAAAAACACGGGAGCGCTTGGGTGGCTCAGTGGATTGAGCGGTTGAGCGGCTGACCTCAGCTCAGGTCATGATCCCAGGGTCCTGGGATGGAGCCCCACATTGGGCTCCCCGCTCAGGGGGGAGTCTGCTTCTCCCTCTCCCTCTGCCCCCCCCCTCGCCCGCTCATGCTCTCTCTCTCTCTCTCTCTCACACACATAAATAAACAAAATCTTTAGAAAAAAAGAAGAAGAAAAAAAACTCGGTCTAATTTTTTCCCCACTTCACCAAGGGAGAAATTAGGTCTGAATTTGAATTGAGGGACTTAAACCAGACTTGGGGAAAAATTTTCCATGCAAGATTAATTAGATGCTGGAAAGCACTAGAGACACATTCAAGTTGGTATGAGGGAAAGAGTGGTCGATTTGGAGCGAGGAAGCTTGGATATGAATCTTAGTTTTTCTGGGTGACCTTGAGCAAGTCCTTGCTCAAATTCAGCTTTCTATTTTGAAAAATGCAGCTGGCTGCTTAGGGAAGATAACATCCAGCAGGGCGCCTGGCCCAGAAAAGTGGTAGGTGATCCCGCCTCATCAATGCCAATTATGAACAGGCATCTGCAAGCTCTGTGCGGGGCCCATCCTTCACTGCCACCAGAGGCTGCAGTTCCAATACTAAAATCTGCCTGGAGAAAAACCACAACTTAAAAAAAAAAAAAATCCGGGAACACTGAGCAGCTCTCCCAGAGGTCCCGGCCTGCGCCGCCCGCCCGAGCGGCTGGGGGCGGGTAGCGCCGCTCTTCCCGGGACCTCGGCGCGGGGCGGAGGGCGGGAGCGCGCGGGGCGGGGGGCGGGAGCGCGCGCAGCTGGTGTCCTGGCAACCCCGGAACGCGTCTCCGCGCCGGAAGCCGGTGGCCCCTCTGCGCTCTCGCCCTGCGCTCCGGTTCCTGGCTCGTCCGGCGCCCGGCACTTCTGCCGCCGGTTGGTGCGTTGAGCTCGCCGTCTTCTCGGGGGAGGTCTCCTCTGGGGGAACGGGGGGAAGCCCGGGAGGTGGAAAGGGAAGGAACACCTGGGGCGGGCGGGGCACTGAGACTGGGCAGGGGAGAGAACCCACGGGAACTCCGGGGACGTCCCGACCGGGAAAAGCCCGGCGAGAGGGAGGAGGGACGGAAGCTCGGATTAAGATGCCAGCCCTGCCCTCTGGACTTTTCAACGGCTTGTAGACTTTCTCTTTGCTTTGATTGGTGCCTTTCTTACAAAGGTCTTGGTCTCCGGGTTGCTTTTAATACTTAAAATCAACACACGAGGTTGAGTCCACGTACTTTTGACACGGTCCATGGGACTGTCCTCTCCCCTCCATCTGCAGAGCGCCCTGCAGCAGAGAGCTGGAGAAGGTTCAAGAGAAAGGAGACTCCGACATGACCACGGTGGAGAAGAGAGACAGTTGAGTTGAAGACGTCGGGAGGGCTGGGTGTGGATTTGGTCACCAGATCCAAGTATACCGAGGCCGGGAAGTTCCAACCACTTGAAGTTTAAAGGGAGGCCAGTTTGCGGGCATATTAAAAGAATTCCTTGAATAGTAGCCTATGTCTGTGTTAACCCAAGATCTTTTTTTTTTTTTTTTTTTTCTAAACAAAGTTTATGGAGTGATAGTACAAAGCTCCTGAAGCGGGAGGGACCCGTGAGGCTTGCCCCTTACCCCAGGATCTGATGAGGCAGATAGTAGCTCAGAGCAGAGGTTCTCACAGATTACCTCCTTGGATCCCATAACAGCCCCAGAGGTATATTACTAAGGTGTAGAGAGAGCCAGAGGTTTGACCTGCCCAAGGCTTCAGTCAATAAAAGCTGAGATTTGACCAGTCTTCCTGTCCCCCAAACCCGTGCCTTTTCATTCTTTTTCTTTGCTCAGACAGTAGACTTGGGGCACTGTTTATTGGATGGGACAGCTCAGGTGGAAAGTATGAACATTTTAAGGAAAGGCTTACATTAAATAACGGATGGTGGCTCCCTAATTGGTTCTGAAGGCTGAAAAGGATGTTTGGGGGCCCACTGCCTTTACAGAACATGGTCATGGAGCAGAACAGGCACAGTCTCTCAGTAAACCTTGGAGCGGGTATATGCCTACGTTGGCATTTGTGAGTGGCCTATATGCTGCAAAAAGGGAACATTGTAGAATGTTCTGTCTCTGCCCCGCTGGAATCATAGCTTGGTCCTCAGTCTTCTGTATTACAGATCTCCCATCTCATTCTCCTTTACAAGTGCATGGAGAGGAGGGAAGTATGAGTCCCATACCCACCTATAAGCGGGGACCAGAAGAGCAGGAGTTAGAACCATTAATGTCCAATGTGGCTAGGTCAGCAAGGAGAAAAAGGCTTTGGGATTCTAGCTTTAAGCTCCAGACTTTTCCATAATCTCCAGGTTGAGCTCAGGGAAGGGAAGGAGCTGCTGCTTTAAAGGTGGGGTAGACGGGCTTCATGTTTTTGAGTTAGGGGTACTGGAAGAGCCCCGGATTTCGAGATCCCCAAAGACCTGTGACTTCCCTTTCTGCTCTGTAGGTGTGCCCCCTCAGGAGAACACATCTGTGCTCAGCTTAACATGGAATCCACCTGTGTCAGGAAGGAAGGGGCTCCATGAACTAGTTGAAGATGAACGCAGAACTGGGGGTAGGGGTGCATTTTTCCAGCAAGGAGGGCCCATTGCTTTCATGACTTCTCAGGGGAGTCTGTGATCGAAAAAAGGGTTAAAAACCACAGTCCTGGACCCTCAGGCTGTTCGTTGAGCTGATAAGCAGGGGTGAAAAACTGAGTGTTTGTTTAAAAGGTAACCACATTAAACTAACTTGCCTTGATGTATTATTTTCTGCCGCCAGACCATGCTATCGTGAAAATGAGCTATGATGACAAGTGTGTGAAACGGCCTTGGTTATGTAAGGTGTTATTCCTGCCCAAAGACATGGAAATAATCAGCATCAATTCCACAGATGGTACCAAAGAAACAGACTTTCTTCTTAACTCCCCGTTTCCCCCTAAATTCCTTTCTAGTTGCCAGAACCTTCTCTCGGTCCTTTCTGTTGAGTCATCTTATATCCTAGCGTTTTAGTGTACCTGTTAGAGCTTCCTATTGTATGGCTTACTGGATGTGGAATTTGAATAACAATGACCTTGCTAAGTGATGACCTTTTCAAGAAGGATGTGCCTTAGCTTCTCTGTGTCACCGCAGCCTCCTGAGCTGGGGAGGTAGGGCAGGTGTGGGGAGCGGGGCTGGAGAGGTCATTGACTTGCTGGAAGTAACTGGAGGTTACTTTACACGATGGGAGCGTTACTGTCAGAACGGAAGGGGTCAGACTTGGCATTTCAGCCCCCTTCTACTTGAGGAGATGGGGAGACGCAGCCAGAGGCCGTGTCTAAGTGTCTCTGGGTTGTATTCTTCTAGGAAGATCTTGCAGTCAGTCAGCTGGATTTGGAGGATGCGCTCTCTGCCTGTTGAGCAGAGAGACCTCTCCTTCTACCCTTGCCTGTCAGACAAGCCTTCCCTGTTACAGCGGCCACCTTCTAGACAGTTGCCAACAGGAGACTTCTTAAGCAAACAAGGAAATATGCTAAATTTGTAGATAGCGATTTCACTGCTTGCGGCTCAGGTTACGTAATATACTTCAATTTTGCCCCTAAAATGAAAAAATTAGAAAAACAAACCAAGAAACTTGTGATGCCATCCATAGCAACAAATTCTTGCTTTGGCGAACTCTCAAATCCTCTAGTGGCAAACATACCATTAGACTTGTTTACATGCTATGAAAAGACAACCACTGGGGCGCCTGGGTGTCTCCGTAGGTTAAGCATCTGACTCTTGACTTTGGCTCAGGTCATGATCTCAGGGTCATGGGATCAAGCCCCACTNTAAAATAAATAAATCTTAAAAAAAAAAAAAAAGGCAACCTGGGTGCCTGGGTGGCTCAGATGGTTAAGCGTCTGCCTTTTGGCTCAGGTCATGATCCCAGGGTCCTGGGATCGAGCCTGTCATCAGTCTCCCTGTTTGGTGGGGAACCTGCTTCTCCCTCTCCTTCTACTGCTCCCCCTTGTGCTCTCTTGTTCTCTCTCAAATAAATAAATAACATCTTAAAAAAAAAAAGGCAACCATTGTTTAAACTGTTAAAACCTGTGGGCAAAAATCATTAGAAGTAAATGCTGTAATAAATAACTCAGAACTTACGTACGAGTATCAACCTGGAACGTATCTCTACTCTTGCTCTTACTTCTTCTCTACACGTGTGGATCCTTTCTGCACCCTTATAAATAAATTTCATATATTTTTCATAGATATGTTTCTAGAAGTAGAACCACTGGATCAAAAGGGCCCTCCTCACAGGCTTTAGAGGATGCATATGGCCAAGGTGCTTTGTAGTAAGATGGAGACGTTTCCACCAGCAATGTACAAGAATGCCATTCCTCCAAGCTGAGCCAACCTGGGGTATTTGCAAGCTCATAGCAAATACTGGTATCTCGTTTTAAATTCAGCTCTTTGATTACTAGGAAGAATGGATTTGTTTTCCAAGTGTGTGTTGGTTATTTGTGCATATGTGTGTATGTGTGTGTATTTTAATGAATCACCTAATCATGTCCTTTGCCCATTTTTTTTCTCTTTGGGTATTTATTTTCATCTTATAGATTTATAAAAACTCATAATTTGTCATGACCATTAATTCTTTTTCTTACTGTGTATGCTATAAACTTTCCCCTGGTTTATAGTTTGCTATGGAAGTTTTAAATGTATATGTATTTAAATCTATGCATCTTTTCCTTTTTTTTTTTTTTGCCTATATTTGATATCTTCCTTAGAAATAACTTTCCCAAGCTAAGATTATATAAACATTCAATTATAATTTTTTCAGGTACATCATTTATTTGAAGCTTTATATTCAAATCTATAATTGATCTGGAATTTATCTGGGAATTAACTGATTATTTTATTTTCATTGCAAATGGTTAATTCATTGTTTCAGCAATATTTTTGAATAATCCATTCTTTCGTCATGGACGTAAAATACCACTACTATATAAAATTTTATTCTATCTGCATTTTTTCTTTTGTTCTCTTGATTTATCTGTTAGGGTTAGTGTCAGTACCATCTCGATTATTGTAACATGAAACTACTTTATAAATTATACTATAGCTTTGTAACCTTGAACAAGTAATTGGACGCTTAATTTCTTTATGTGTAAAGTTATTTCTATTTTATTTGCAATTATGGTATTTCATTGCTAATACAGTTTACTTTTCTTAAAAATCTGTTTTTCTTGAACTTTGTTTATCTACATTATTCTTTTTTTTCCCATGAAGCCATAGTTCTAATAATCTTTATTTCATTCATTTCTGTTTTTATTTTATGATATCCTTTTTTAAAAATCATTTTGGGAGGTTTATTCTTTCTTTCGTTATTTCTTGCATTGCAAGTTTAGCTCATTAATTTTGGAATCTTTGTTTTTTTGTTTGTTTTTAAAGATTTACTTATTTGTTTTAGAGAGAGAAAGGGAGAGAGAGAGAGAGAGCACCAGTGGGAGGGGCAGAGGGAGAGGGAGAGAGAATCTCAAGCAGACTCCGTGCTGAGCATGGAGCCCGATGGGGGGCTCGATCTTATGACCCTGAGATCATGACCTGAGCCTAAACCAAGAGTCGGATGTTTAACTGACTGTGGCACCCAGGCATCCCTGGAATCTTTGTTTTTTTTTTTTAACACTATAACCTGTCAATTCTAAGATGGACATTTTTCAGAGTTTGCATCTCTGAGGTTGGATTGGTCTTACTGGTACACTGGGCCCAGCAGCAGGTGTGAAGCAGTTGTTAGAAACTTCGCTGAATGAGCACTGAATAATGCAGAAGGTGTACCTGTGTCTTGGAAGAACATTCCAGAGGCATTTGAGGAGCACTCACTTAAGAAGTGCTGCATCAGCCATGTGCTTGTTGCACCGAGGTCAATTTGGGCGGAAAATGTGGAAATCAGTGATTGAAAGGCGGTTCAGTAATCAGACTTTTAAATGCAAGTTTTCAGAATGGTTTCACCAATTTGCTTTGCTTATATTTTCCTTCTTTAAACATGTGCACGAATAATATGTGCTTAAAATCTACATCTAAGTAAATCTGAAAGAGTGTTTCAATAAACATATCATAACAACGAAGTGGTAGGGGCACCTGGGCGGCGCAGTCGGTTAAGTGTCTGCCTTTGGCTCAGGTCACGATCCCAGGGTCCTAGGATCGAATCCTGCATTGGGCTCCCTGCTATTGGGGAGCCTGCTTCTCCCTCTGCCTGTCACTCCCCCCTACTTGTGCTCTCTCTGTCCTCTCTCTTGTCTCTCTCTCTCTGACAAATAAATAAAATCTTAAAAAACCCGAAGTGGTAAAGCATTCTGTCATAGTTTAATTGGCAGCCTTTGTTCTTCGTGGTACATAAAATACTAACGTTATTGTAAGTGCTGATGCTTCATATTGGGTGAAATACAGGATAGACAGTAAATGCATTTCAGGCTCTAGTTTCTACTTACTGCTTTCCTTGGCTAACCACAAGTTTCGATTTATAGTACTTATGTCATTGACCATTAAGCACCTCATGATTTCCATCGCGATGTCCTCTTTTACATGAAATATTTAGAAGTGTGGTTTGAGTTTCCAAACGTACAGATGTTTTTGGCTGTCTTTTTATTATCGATTTCTAATTGTATTGCATTGTGGTCAGAGAGTGTGGTCTGTGTTACATCTGTTGACACTACTTTTCGGGCTCGTAGATGGGTGGTTACTCCTCTGGCTCCTGGGAAACTGTGCTCTCCTCTTCATAGCTCTGTGTCTTTCTCAGCCCCTCCCCCTGGGCTCCACTCCACCCAGCTCCTCACACCTCAAGCAACCAGTTGACCCTTCCTTTACCTGGGGCTCTCTAGGTGCCGTGGCATATTCCAGAACAGCTCTTCCCATGCTTGGCCAGCTCTGAGAATCACTTGCGGTGCTTTTTAACCATACTGACGCCCAGGTCTTCCCCTGTAGGTATGGGTCAGAGCCCTGGGATCCGAATGTGGAAGAAGTGTCCCAAGGTGATCCTCATGACTGAGCAAAGTCGAGAAACTCTGTGCAGCTGGGGATCAGGAAGTGGGATGGGATAGAATGCAGTGGTGGAGCTAGACTTGAACAGGAGGAATATCACTGCAGAACGTGAGTCTAATTGCTGCAGGGCAAGGAGGACTTGCTCAAAGTGCGGGTTCCCAGACCTCACTTAGAGAGATTCTAATTCAGTGGGTCTGTGATGGGATTTGAGAATCTGTATTTTTATTTAGTTATTTATTTTATTTTATTTTATTTTTTAAAAAACTCTTTATTTATTCATTTGAGAGAGAAAGAGCACGCTAGAGCAGGAGCGGGGCAGGGGAGAGTCAGAGGGAGAGAGAGAAGCAGACTCCCCACTGAGCAGGGAAGCCCAGACCTGGGGCTTGATCCCAGGACTCCAGGATCATGACCTGAGCCGAAGGCAGACACTCAACTGACTCAGCCACCCAGGTGCTCTGAGAATCTGTATTTTTAACAGGCTTCTCAGGTAATTCTGACACAGACAGTCCTTATGCCATACCCTGGAAAACCTGAGAATGGGGATCCTGGGAGGGGAGGGAAATGTACTCAAGAGTCACAGAAGTCTGACTCCTAGTTTTTGTAATTTTTCTTATAACCAGAGGCTACATTGTATCTATCGAGCTTTTACACATTAGAAAGTTATGCATATAGAAATACAATATCCATTCCTCTGACTTTTTTTTTTTAAAGATTTTATTTATTTATTTGTCCGAGAGAGACAGCCAGTGAGAGAGGGAACACAAGCAGGGGGAGTGGGAGAGGAAGAAGTAGGCTCATAGCAGAGGAGCCTGATGTGGGGCTTGATCCCAGAACGCCGGGATCACGCCCTGAGCCGAAGGCAGACACTCAACCGCTGTGCCACCCAGGCGCCCCCCATGGAAGTTTCTGATGGCAGTTCTTTGGATTATTCATCAGTCTTTCCAGGAATAAATCCTTTGGAAGATTGTCTTGAGATGCTCAGTACAATGTACGGATACATAGCTTGATTCAGATGTTGTCTCTTCCATTTAATTCCAAGTAGGTAAACTCTGGAGAGACAAGTAGTCTAGCCTAGTGGTTGGGATCTTGACTTTAGTGTCACAAGGGCTGCGATCAAACCTGGACCTAGGTGTTTATTTTCTGCATGATCTTAGGCAAGTTGCCTTAGTTCCCTCATCAGTAAAATGGAAGGATAAGCAATACTTATCTGTGGAGTGTTAATGGGAATTAAGTGGGATAACGCGTATAAAATGTTAACATAATCTCCTATATACAATACATGCACAATAAATGTTAGTTTAAAAAAATAATATATATAATCTAGGGAACAAGATGGAGTGGTAGGTATTTCACTTCAATAATGAAATCCAATGGTGATGTGTTACAGGTACTAAACACAGGGATTTTCTGGAATCTAAGAGATGCTTTGCCAACACATCCTCTGGCAGTAAGGTCGGCCCCTCCTCTTCTGTTGAAACATGTCTTAGTGTGAGTGAGCCTCCAGGCCTCTGCAAAGTGTCCGTTCACCTAGAGTAAGTAAGGGTGCAATAAAGACCTAACTATTGGGGTAAATTCTGACCAGGAAGCCAGCATTCTGAGAGGTAGCGTGACATGTTCGGCAAGAGTGTGGATTCTGGAGCCGGACCTTGTAGGTTCAAACCCCAGCTCTGCCAAGTTCGTCTGTGTGAACTTGGGAAAATTACTTTACCTTCCTGGGCCTCAGTTTTCTCATCTGTAAAATGGAGATAATACTTCATAGAATTATTTTAAGGTTTAAGTGAGTTAATACAGAGAAAGTGATTGGAAGACTCCATGACACACAACACGTGTTGTATGCATGCTTGTCACTATGAAGTTCAAAAGCAAGGGAAACTAAGCTATATTTTTTGGAATACATTCTTACGTGGTAAATCTTAAAGAAAAGCAAAGCCATGATTACCATAAGAGTCAGAGTCAGGAGAGTGGTTAATCCTTGCGGATGGGGACACACAAATGGTTTCTAGTGAGCAGTGGGTTGGGGGAAGAGTGGGAGGGGAGGGCTGGCTTTATAATTATTTATAAAACTGTATTGGTTGTGAGTACTTTTCTCTGTTTAGATTTCTTTACAGTAAAAAGTTTTAGAAGCCCTTTTTTCTAATTGCTTTTGTTATAAGGAAAGTAAGTACACTATAGAAATTTTGAAAGAATAAAAACAATATTAAAAATAAAAATCGTGGTAATTCCACCCCTTAGAGAATCAATTTTGACGTATTTTTTAAAGCTTTATTTTTAAGTCATCTCTGCACTCAACGTGGGGCTTGAATTCACAACCCTGAGGTCAAGAGTCGCATGTTCCACAGACTGAGCCAGCTAGGCTCCCTTAGTGTTAACATTTTGATGTTATTTTTTTATGTGCATAAGAAAAAAAATCTTCACCCTTCTAAAGTGTGCAACTCAATGGTTTTTGGTACATTCACTAAACCATTACCACAATCAATTTTAGAACATTTCATCACCCCTAAAAAGAAGCCCGTCCTCTTGAGCAGTCACTCCATTTCCCCTACCCCCCCAGCCCTAGATAATCACTGATGTACTTCTTATCTCTATAGACTTGCCTATTCTGGACCTTTCATATACATGGAATATGTGGTCTTTGGTGTCTGGCTTCTTTCATTCAGTGTTATGTTTTCAAGGTTTGTCTATGTTACAACATATATCAGTACATCATTCCTTTTTTTAAAAAAATAGGAGTGAATTATGTATAACAACATTTGCCATTTTATCCCTTTTTTGCCCATTGATATTAATTACCTTTCAACCATCACTGCCATCTTTTTTAAAGGATTTTATATATTTATTTGACACAGAGAGAGAGAGAGGGAGAGAGCATGCACNTGCACAGGGGGGGGGGGGGGGAGCAGTGGGAGAAGGAGAAGAAGGCTCCCCGCTGAGCAGGGAGCCCTACTCAGGGCTCCATCCCAGGACCCTAAGGTCGTGACCTGAGCCAAAGGCAGACGCTTGATGACTGAGCCACCCAGGCACCCCCAACATTACTACTTTTAAAACATTTTCATCAGTCCAAACAGAAGCACTTTACTCATTAAGCAATAATTCCCCATTCTCCCCTCTCCCCAGACCCTGGTACTCTAATCTACCCTAATCTACTAACCTGATCAACTTTCTGTCTCTCTGAATTTACCTACCTAGATACCTCATATAAATGGAGTCATACAATATTTGTCCTTTTGTGTTTGGCTTGTTTCACTTAACACAATGTTACAAGTTTCATTCATGTTGTAGCATGTATCAGAACGCCATTCCTTTTTATGGCTGAATAATATTCCATTGCATGTCAATGCCTCCATTCATCGGTCAGTGGGCATTTGGGTGGTTTCCACTGTGTGGCTGATGTGAGTAACGCTGCAAAGAACATTGGTTTACAAGTATCTGAGTCTCTGTGTTCAATTCTTTGGGGGTATATGGCTAGGAATGGAATTGCTGGGTTACAGCATAATTCTATATTTAACTTTTTGGGGAACCACTACACTGTTTTTAAGAATGCATCTTTCAACTATGTCAGTCGCCTCAAATTGTGAGTAAATAAATGATATGTCGTGGACATTTATGGAACGGCAGGCCTAGTTGTCCTGAGGAAGGGTTATTGTAGCGTAAGATATGTAAAATCAGGTTCTAACTACCAATTTAAGCACATGGAAGAATCTAATCCTTCCGCTTCCTTTCCAGCCTGGCTGCTGATTTGGATCTGAAATCCTCCTCCTCACATTCTGATCACTCCTCTGAAACCTCATTGCCTGAAGTCCCAAAAGATAAATACCCTGAGGAGTTCAGCCTGCTTAAGTTGCAGACAAGTGAGTACGTCACAGCCCCGCCCCTGCGTGCCTCCGCGCCCAGGGCTTTCCGGAAGTCGGAAGTCTGCCATACCGTCCGTGCAGTTCGCTGGAGACCCAGGAAGTGCCGAGTGTCTGACATGCTTCATCTCTAATTCCATAGTGACTCTTCGGGGGAGCTGTCATTATGTATTTTCCAAAACTAAAATGGCTTTATATAAAAACCATAAAAGTACCTGGCAAAGTATTAAAATAATAATAAAGGAATATTTGTAGTATAGAAACCCCTTCCCCAGTGTTTTCCCGCAGTATCCCCATTATGCCCTGTAGCCGTGAGGCATTTTGAAACATGTATGGGCATCTATGTATGTACTTAGGTATATATGGGTTGTAGTATATATACAACCATACTTGCACTTGTGGAAAATAGGATACAAACTATTTTCACTCAAGGCAAATAGATCATGGACCTCTTTCTGTGTCATACATATAAATCTAGGTGGCTAATATAGACCTACCCATTTTACACAGGAGGCAACTGAGGCTCGGAGAGACTTAGTCACTCATACGAGAACACCCAGCTAGGAAGTACAGTGGTGGGGTCAGAATCCGAACATGCCTGACTCCAGAGCCTGTGTGCTTTCTCGGCCACCATGGAGCCCACGGGCTTCTCAAGCAACCCTAAAGCTGTTAGGGGGTCTCTCATTGTTTAAAATTGCTTTAGCGGTTTATAGGAAAAGTATTGAAAGAGGAAGCAAAGACACAGACAGGTCCAGCAATCTGCCTGAGGTTCCACCCGGGCCTTTCTCATCTGCCCGGGTTGCATGGAGACGTTTCCCGGTGTCACTCCAGCGCATGCGTGGGCCATTGTTGCTGCCCACACCGCAGTCCATCAGGCTAAGTTGCCGAGGTTGGCCCGGCCCTTCGCTGGCTGACGGGCATTCTGTTCTTCCTACCCACTTCTCAGAGTGAAGGTTGGATCGTAGGTGTGTGTAAAAGTGTCTCTGAGCTTCCCATTCCGTACATCACTTCCAACCATAAAATTGGCTTTATTTTTGGAGGAGAGGGTAAAAGGGGGAAAAAGCCCTCTTAGATACCTTTCTCCCCATTTCCCTTCTTTTTGGGCCTCTTCTCCCAGAGGTTAACACTGCTCCTGATATAGAGCCAAGGGGATTATACAGATTGATAAGGTACAGGCCAGTCAGAGAACGCCTGGGACGACTTTTCTGTCATTTAATTGCATTATGTGAGGCTGGGAGCGATGCTGATGGAAGGATTTCTGATGTCTTGCAGAAGATGGGCAGCGTCCGGAATGGACATTTTACCCGAGATTTAGCAGCAATATCCACACCTACCATGTTGGAAAGCAGTGTTTCTTTAATGGCGTCTTCCTCGGCAACAGGAGATCTCTGTCAGAGAGAATGGTGGACAAGTGCTTTGGGAGGAAGAAATATGGTAATATTTTCCTCCTGGACCTTGACTGTGCCGTGCCTAAAAATACACTCTGGATGTGGTTCAACATTCCATGGCTGGCCTCCGCCCTCTGGGGTCACCATGTCACTCTAGTGCAGCCAGGAAGACGAGAAAGTGAAGGGGACGGTTGGCAGACTGCATTTTCTGGCAAAGAACTCACAACATATGCTGATCCACATTTTTGTTTTTCTCTGAATTTCATAAAATGCTAATGTGACATTTAAGTCCTCAGATAAGTTCTCTCAGATACTTATTAATAGAAACCTTCATTCAAGTCTGCAGAAAATAATTTATGTTTCAGTTAGACGCTGCCCATCATATGTATTTAAATTGTACATTATATTCTTCAAAAGGAAAATATCCCATAAACCTTAGCCTGTTATTTCATAGCTTATTTAATTAAAGGTAATTGAGATGAGTGTATATATATATATATAGAGAGAGAGAGAGAGAGAGAGAGAGAAAGAGTTTGGAACATGGTGAGTTCTCTGTTCCAACCTACCCATAATAGATTTATGGAACAATCCTAGGGTTGCTGAGTACCAACGGACCATGATAGCACATTCTTCTCAGGAAATACCTATATGGAAGGCAGCCATTGCTTCATGGATTGCTGTAGCAGGAATACAGAGAGAAAGGAGTAGAAAGTTCTCGTTTTTGAGTTTCAAAATAGGCTTTTAAACTCAGAGCAGAGACAAATAGTTTTGAAGATCAAGGCTTTTGTATGGATAGAGGACACACAAGAAGCCATTCTAGAGGAGGTGGGGGAGGTTTGAGGAGTCCCGCATCCTGCTCGATTCCTGACTTCAAAATCTAGCCCGTGATCAGATGTGCCTCTAGCTGGGGTTTCTGCCTCAGAGCGTGGCTGGGACGAGACCTTGAGCCTCGGCGTGAAGTGGCCTCAGCTCTGACTGAGCAGCAGAGCCGTGAGAGCTGTGGGCCATGTCTGGGCAGAAAGCCGGCCTCAGGGTCTCACCCACCTGGGACATATGGAGGAATAGCTGCTTTTTTTGTGCCCTGTGAAGACTATGGAGGTTGGGACCCAGAGAAAGAATGAAACAAAGGTAGCAAGCCGGGAGGACTGCTCAGCTCTCGCAACTGAAATGCTGGGAGACCACCGTATGATGCGCTGGGGACCATCAAGCCAGGGATCGTAGGAGAGTAATCCGATGCTTTACCTGATGCATTGTGGAGGGGGCTGGCTTGCTGAGGATCCGACTAGATGACACATGTTAGCAGACAACAGAAGCAAATGCCAGTCTTCAGAGAGTAGCAGAGATAAGGCGAATATAAGATTCCAGTGTGGTTTGCAGTCAGTGACCCAGGACCCAAAGCCCTCCACCAAAGCCCTGATAGCATGTGAGCCTGTGCACACCCTGACTTCTCACCCCCAGCTGAGATGCAGCCATTGGGCACAATAAGAAAGATCTATTTAAATATGAAACGAGTGAGAAAAATCAGGAAGGGACTAAGTTTAGCTGTATGGTACTTAGGAATGCTCTTGGCCACAATAGGATGAAAACCAGACTGTCAGAGGCTTAAATTGTAAGATATTATATGCTTTTTTTAAAAAAAAGATTTTCTTTATTCATTTGAGAGAGAGAGCACAAGCAGGGCGAGAGGCAGAGGGAGAGGGAGAAGCAGACTCCCCACTGAACAGGGAGCCTGATGTGGGGCTTGATCCCAGGACTCTGAAATCATGACCTGAGCTGAAGGCAGATGCTTAACCATCTGAGCCACCCAGGTGCCCCAGATAATATGTGCTTTTTTTTTTTTTAAAGATATTTATTATATATTTAACTAGAAACTTTGAAATCTAGGTGGCCTATATTTGGACTGGTTGCCCAGTGATGTCATCAAAGATATAGGCTCATTTTGTCTTTCTGTGCTGCTATTCTCAGATTGTGTTGGATTTTTGCCTTCACACTTACCATAATCTTATGGTCATAAGAGAAATATTGCAGTTCCAAGCATCACATCTATATTTCAAAACATGAAAAAGAGGAATCTCTCTTGTTGCCTTTCCCTTTTAGAACGAAGGGAAATTTTTCTCATATGGTCCTTAGGAGACTTCCTTCCACCCGTGTCTCACTGCCTAGAACTGGGCCAGCGGCAAGTGTTTATCAAAGATAAATGGGATTATCACGATGGACTCAAATCCTAACCCTCATGCATCACTCCCCTCCTAACTCAAAGTAAACATTATCCTGAATTTTGTGTATTATTATTTCCCTTCCGTCCTACCTTCCTTCATTTGTTCCCTCCTTCCTTTCTTTTACGATCTCTATACATACTGAATAAATGCAAAGGTAATTTTGAAATATTTATTGAATATATAGAATAAGGTATCACAATCACTTGCGTGCTACTTATTCCATTTAAGAAACGGAGTATTGTCTTTATATTTGAAGGTTCTGAGAGGCCCCTTCCCGAATACGACATCTTTCCCCCCAACTCCACTGAGAACCCCTATTCTACCTTCATTACAAAGAAAAACTTTTTATTGGGGACATTTTCAAACATGTGCCAAAGTTGAGAGAAGAGCATAAAATTACCTGATCGCTTAGCTTCAACAGTTATCAACAGGTGGCTTATGCTGGTTCATTTTTACCCCTCTCCCAGAGATTATCTTAAAGCAAGTTCCAGGCAGCAGATAATTGCATCTGTATATATTTTCAGTGTACGTCTAATAGATATGGATTATTTTTATTTATATGACCACAGTACCATTTTCATATCTTAAAAAAACAAACAAGAATTCCTTCATATTGCCAAGTATCCAGTCAGTGTTCAAATACTCAATTGCCTCACAAATGACAAAATTTAAAAATATTTCTAGTTTGAATCAGGATCCAAATAAGGTCCACACTTGGCAATTAGTTAAAGTGTCTCTCAAGTCTCTCTCTCTCTCTTTTTAAATTATTTATTTATTTATTTATGAGAGAGAGAGAACATGAATGGGGGGAGGAGCAGAGGGAGAAGCAGAATCCCTGCTGAGCTCAGAACCCAACTCAGGATGGATCCCAGGACCCCGGAATCATGACCTGAGCTGAAGGCAGACGCCAAATGGACTGAGCCACCCAGGTGTCCTTCAAGTCTCTTTTTAATAAGTCCTCCCCTTCTTTTTTCTTGCAATTTATTTGGTGTAGAAACTAGGTCATGGGCACCTGGGTGGCTCAATCGGTTAAGCGTCTGCCTTCAGCTCAGGTCATGATCTCAGGGTCCTGGGATTGAGCCCTGCATTGGGCTCCCGGCTCAGTGGAGAGTGTGTTTCTCCCTCACCCTCTGCTGCTCCAGCTGCATGTGCTCTCTCACCCACTCGCTGTCTTTCAAATAAATAAATAATGGCTTAAAAAAAAAAAACGAAACTAGGTCATGTATCCTGCAGAGTTTGCCACAGTCAGGATTTTGCTGGTTACACCCCTTGGTACCATTTAACTGGTTTCTCTGTCCTATGTATTTCTTGCAAACTGAGAGTTGGACCTATAGGCTTGATTCCTTTTAGTGTGATTACTTCTTAGGTGATGTGCAATGACTTCTTTAATCCCAAATACAATGGTCTTTTCCTGTTTTTTTCTCTTCCTCGATCTCTTGCAGCACTCGATACTTTTAAGCTTGGCACCGGACATTTCTTCTTTCGTGACATTCTCTTCTCTCTTGTTATTTCTTGGATAAGATGGACAGGCAGCATCATGACTGCCAGTCAGCTTCCATTATGAACTGAAATTCAACACCTTTATTATAGAAAAAAACGAATCAAATTATGTTTCATTAATGGTTGGCTCTAACCCATTAGCTATGATCATCAGGCCATTGGTGGAGTTCCTTAAAGGCCTAATTTGTTGTCATAGAAGGAAGAACAAAATGTCGTCTGTGGTTGTAGGTCGTAGGGAAATTGACCTGAAAATATAATTTTTCTCTTCTGTAGCTCTTCCTCATTAGCTACTTTCCTTCTGAGATCCAGTCGGAGGGACAGAGCCCAATTATGGCTGCTTCTTAAGCGTTATAGGACACAGGGATTCAAAGTGCACCAATGCTCAGATTTTAAGCAGACTTCTTGCTTATCCTTTGCAGATACCCTTGATTCACTGTTCACTTTACACCAAAACATCCCCTCTGAACCTAAGCTATTCTTCTTTCCCAGCTGGGGTAATCGTGACACTTTCTGGAAAATCTCCCAAACACAGCGTTTGTCAGGCACACTTTTCTTTTCTTTTCTTTTTTTTTTTAAAAGATTTATTTATTTATTTGACAGAGATAGAGACACCCAGCGAGAGAGGGAACACAAGCAGGGGGAGTGGGAGAGGAAGAAGCAGGCTCATAGCGGAGGAGCCTGATGTGGGGCTCGATCCCATAACACCGGGATCATGCCTTGAGCCGAAGGCAGACGCTTAACCGCTGTGCCACCCAGGCGCCCCTGTCAGGCACACTTTTCATCTTCTCAAGGCAAGACAATCACAAACACAATAATGATATGTACTTCATAATAAAACATGAAATTATCTAGTTCCCGTTGTCATTATCGATAAAGCCTATCTTTGGATTACCTGCAGTCCTTTTTATGATCTTGTTTTTAAATATTTCTCACAGATATTGATCCTAGGAATGGAATACCAAAGTTAACTCCAGGAGATAATCCATATATGTACCCAGAACAGAGTAAAGACTTCCACAAAGCGGGATCAACTCTCCCACCAGTGAATTTCTCCATGTAAGTGTATGTGAATACTAGGGTTCGTTTGTTAATTTTAAAGGAATTATATCTCTCTGTACTATATATGTTACATTTCATAAAGAGTAGATTCCAACAAACATGGTTGCTGACAATTCCTAAAAAAGTTCATCCCTAGTTCCTTAGTGTCCACACATGTGCGTGTGTGTAATTGAAATTATACACAGGATCTTGACTACAAAAAGGGGGCTGTTAATTTTGTCCCTATTATTGTTACCATGAATCTGAAGTCTTTTCAGTTTCGTACCGAGTCAGATTGTTTATTAGTGACTACTGTTTGGATTGAGGTACACTTGGAACTAATCTTAGACCAAAGTGATTGAGGAGAAAGGGAGGTCCATTAAGTTAAAAGAAAAATAGTTAGTATATTACATTAATATTTAGAAAAATTAATCATGTTTGGTTTAAGGATGTTTAGTAAAAATTGTAACAAGAATTATGACCTTTACAGTTGTGAAGCCCATAGGTGGCCATTAAAACCAGAAAAGAAGACATTTTCACTTAAAAAAAAATGTATCGAGCCCTCTGCTGTAGAAGCCATACCAATTATATGGTTGTCTGTTCTGTTTTCCAGAGTGCCTTATGAAAAGAAATACGATACATTTATTCCACTTGAGCCTCTTCCACAAATTCCTATGTGAGTTCTGTGCCACGGTTTTGTATTATCCGATCTTTATGAAGTTATCAGTTATTTATAATTTTCTCCTATGGAGTAGCTCATAGACACCCAACACAGAGGGACCTTTGGCATCCCAGCAGGTGGGGCAGTTTGTATGGAGGGTTTTGGTGAGACACTAGGAGGACAAGTGCTGTGGAGTCTGGCATCTGGGTTGCCCATGTCTTTTTTTTTTTTTTTAAAGATTTTATTTATTTATTCGATAGAGATAGAGACAGCCAGCGATAGAGGGAACACAAGCAGGGGGAGTGGGAGAGGAAGAAGCAGGCTCATAGCGGAGGAGCCTGATGTGGGGCTCGATCCCACAACGCTGGGATCACGCCCTGAGCTGAAGGCAGACACTCAACTGCTGTGCCACCCAGGCGCCTCTGGGTTGCCCATGTCTTTAGCCAATAATATGGACAGTCTGCCAGAGGCCCAGTGTTGGGCTAGGTATGCACTATGGGGGGTTTATATGGAGCAAAAAGACAAGGTCCCTGATTTGCAAAACCCAAGAGTTGTTGGAAAAGAAAGACCCACGCTTAAATGAGTGCAACCAGGGAGGATGGTTAGAGTTTGAAGAGATAGAGAAAAAGCCATTGGAATATTCTCGTGCTTAAAGGAAGTATCATCCTTCTGATCTGATATTTTAAGTTCAGCTCCATTGTGAACCTCATTGATTTGCCCAAGTAGGGTTTAGACCTAGAAAATGATATGTGTGAGTATAAAAAATTTCACTTTCCAGGGGTGCCCAGGTGGCTCAGTGGGTTAGGTGACCAACTTTTGATTTTGGCTCAGGTCATGATCTCAGGGTCCTGGCATTGAGCCTGTGCCAGGTTCTCTCCTCAGTGGAAGTCTGCTTGTCTTCCTCTGCCCCTCCCTTTAGCCCTCCCCTGCTTGTGTGTGCGCTCTCTCTCTTTCTCTCTTAAATAAATAAGTAAATCTTAAAATAACTTCAATTAAAAATTATTTATTTATTTGAGAGAGAGAGAGAGGGAGCTTGAGTTGGGGGGGTAGGGGCAGAGGGAGAAGGAGAAGCAGACTCCCCACTAAGCAGGAAGCCCAATTTAGGGCTCGAACCCAGGACCCTGAGATCATGACCTGAACTGAAGGCAGACGCACTTAACCAACTAAGCCACCCAGGTGCCCTCCCCAAATTTCACTTTCTAATACAAAACAATCTCACATAAGTATGGCTAGAGTGGGCAAGTGACCCACATTCTGACCCACCAGAGCTCAGCTGGGAGACCAAACCCTGGAGCTCAGTGGAAATAAAAGCCTTTTAGTCCAAGCTTGGGAGCTTTAATACCGTCATGATACTGCATTATTACTTGAGGCACATAATTAGGGCCTCACATGTCTGTACTGTACATTTTTTGGAAACACTCTGCTAGAATATTTAAAAGTAATTGCAAGGGCACAAAATAAGTCTTTTTACATTTAAGAAGACTGAAATCATATCAAGTATCTTTTGTGACCATGATGGTGTGAAAATAAAAATCAATTACAAGAGGAAAACTGGAAAATTCACAAATGTATGAAGATTAAACAACGTGTTCCTGAGCAACCAATGGGTCAAAGAAGAAATAAAAAGAAGAATAAAAATATACTTTCAGGCAAGTGAAAATGGAAATATAACATACCAAAACTTATGGTATGCAGCAAAAGCAAGTCTAAAAGAGAAGTTTATAGTAATAAATGCTTATGTTGAGGAAAAAGAAAGATATCAAATGAACAACTTAACTTTACACCTCAAGGAGCTAGAAAAAAAGAACAAACTAAGCCCGAAGTTAGTGGAAGGAAGGAAATAACGAAAACCAGAGGGGAAATAAATGAAATAGAGATTAAAAAGACAATAGAAAAAGATCAATGAAAGGGCTTTTTAAAAATTATTTATTTATTTTTAAAAAAGATTTTATTTATTTGAGAGAGAGAGAGAGAATGAGCAAGGGGGAAAGGCAGAGGGAGAAACAGACTCCCTGCTGAGCAGAGAGCCTGACATGGGGCTTGATCCCAGGACCCTGAGATCATGACCTGAGCCGAAATTAAGAGTTGAACACTTAACCAACTGGGCTACACAGGCACCCAAGATTATCCTTATTTTTTATTTTTTAAAAAAAATTTTTAAAAGATTTTATTTATTTATTTGACAGAGATAGAGACAGCCAGCGAGAGAGGGAACACAAGCAGGGGGAGTGGGAGAGGAAGAAGCAGGCTCATAGCAGAGGAGCCTGATGTGGGGCTCGATCCCATAACGCCAGGATCACGCCCTGAGCCGAAGGCAGACGCTTAACCGCTGTGCCACCCAGGCGCCCTTATCCTTATTTTTTAAAGAATTCTGCAGTTTGTGTTGATCTCTTCCTTTTGGCTGAAGGATTACTTAATAGATTTAAAATTTCCAAGTGGAAGAGGTTTTGATTTTTATTTTGTAATTCATTTTTACTTTTATCACCTAACGACCAGAAAATACTGTTTTTATTGTTTTTCTTTTATGGAACTTACCCAGTGTTCCTTGTGACTAACACACGCTCAATCTGGGGACTGACTGTACATACATTTGAAGGTGTGTCTACTTCAACAGGATGCAAAGTGAGATACGTACCCAGAAGATTTACCTTTTCTTTTAAAGATTTTATTTATTTATTTATTGTGAGAGAGAGAGAGAGAGAGAAAGCGAGCACACACGTGAGAGGGAGGGAGGGAGAGGGAGAGAGAATCTGAAGCAGACTCTTCACCCTATGAGGGTCTCGATCTCACGACTGGGAGATCATGACCTGACCTAAAACCAAGAGTTGGATGCTTAACCGAGTGAGCCATCCAGGCACTCCAGATTTATCTTTTTGATTAAAATTGTTCATTTGACTTAGCTTGGACTGAAAATGGGTGGGTTAATATTAATGTATTTCTATCTTTATTGTTAACTGTATCCATTAATATTATAAAAATGTCTTCTTTTTAGACAAACCTAAACCAGACTCTTAATTGTAGAGAACAAACTGGTGGTTACCAGAGGGGAGGTGGGTGGGGAGGATGGGTGAAACAGGTGATGGGGATTAAGGCATGCACCTGTCATGATGAGCACTGAGTAATGCAGAGAATTGTCGAATCACTATATTGAACACCTGAAATGAATATAACACTGCAAGTTATAACACTGCACTGGAATTAAAAATTTTAAAAACCTTCTTTTTCTCATTTAATGCTTTTTGTCCTGTAGTATACACTGCCAGATATTAAGATTACAACTCTTACTTCATTTTGTTTGCATTTGACTAACATACCTTTACCCATTTTTTTTGTTTTTAGACTTTCAAACCACTTTTTTTTTAGGTCTGTCTTTTAGACACAGAGTTGGATTTTGCTTTTGTGAGCCAACCTGAAAATTGTTTTCTTTGATAGGTGAATTAAGGGGCTCCTGGATGGCTCAGATGGCTAAGCGTCCAAGACTCTTGATTTTGGCTCAGGTCATGATCTCGGGGTTGTGGGACGGAGCTCTGCAGTCACCGGGGAGTCTGCTTGAGATTCTCTCTCCCTCTCCCGCTGCCCCTCCCCCCACTCATGTGCGTGAGCTCCCTCTCTAAAATAAAAACTAAATCTTAAAAAAATAGGTGAATTAAGATCATTTGAATTAATGATTTGACAGATTTGATTTCAATTCTATCATAATATTTTGTTACATTTATTATGTGTATTATTTTTATCATAAGTCTGTTTTCTTTGATTGCTTCAGCAAGAGTTAAAAAAAATTATTGCCTTTGATGTTGAGGAGTGCTCGTGGTTTTGTTCTAGTGATTCTTTATGTTAGGATCTTTCTATATTGCCCAAGGAAGATCCTGCTGGTCTTATTTCGGCTTCTACTATTGGTTTGTCAGCTTTACACGATATCCGTGACTCCCACCTCTTACCTGTGTGGTAATCTGGTTTCCTTCCTGCAGGGACTTCCCCATCCCTAGCAGATGTATCAGGGCATTTTTTCCAATCGTGGTGCCTTTCTCCCTAAATATATGAAAACTGGAGCTGCCAAAAGATGAAAAGATTCTTCATCTCTTTTCTCTGACTCATCCCAGGAGTCACAATTCCTGGTACCTCTTGGAACATACACAGGGTGGCCCAGCCTATGTCCTTTCCAATCTCTGCAGACTTGGGGGGATGCTGGGGGTCTGCATTAGCTGAGGCCTCAGCAAAACAAGAGAAGGCACACTCAGGTGGGATTCTGAAGAGAGCTTAATGAAAGGACTGTTGACAGATGAGTAAACAGGTCAAGGGAAATTATATGGAAGGGCGAAGCCCCTCTGAGGCTCTCTCCAGGGGGCGGCTGTTACCACTCCCAGGACAGCGAGAAGAGTGATTTTGTTGCCCAGCTTGGTGGGAGATGGAGAAGAGCCGTCTGGAAGGGACTGAGGCCACGGAGAAAGCAGCTGCGGCCAGAACCTGGGGTACCTCAGGAGATGAGCGGGAGTAGAGGGGCTAGGTGAGAAATACCCCAACCTCCGCTTGCTTTCTGGTCTCCCGCTGGTGCCTCCAATGCGTTAGCCAAGCCCGGCTCCACGGTAGGGGCATATGGTGGGGTCCAGGTGATGCAAGTTGCAGAGGTCAGCTGTCTGCGGAGAGAAGGGCAGAAAAGAGATCTGGGTTTGGGGGAGAGGGAAATGCAGAACAACCATCGTGGTGTTTCATTTCGTCACTGGTCTCCTAAATTGGAAGCCTTCTTACCTTGGAGGATGCACTACCTTCCCCACTGAAGGTGTCTGTGCGTTTTGCAGCAGACAAACTCAAACTCAGGTGTTGTTTTCTTTCCACAGCTTGCCTTTCTGGGTGAAGGAGGAGGCCGACAGGCTGAAGAACGAGATTAGAGAGGTTAAGGAGCTTGACAATTGGCAACCAGCGTCCCCCTTGATGCACAATTTACTCCTTCCTGGTGGGTTAAAGAACTTTCAAAGAATAGTGTAAAAACCGGAGGCAAGCCCAGAAGAGCAGGCTTTTGAGAGGCTTCGCGGTGGAGAGGAGAGAAGGCAAAGCCTCTCCCAGAGTGGATGGTGTCCTTTACCCCAATGTGGTCCCTTGGGCCCATGTCACGGTCACGCATCGCTGGTTGAGTGTGTTGGTTGAGCACTGCTAGTCTTGTAACGGAGCACAACCTTTAACACCGTGCCTCTATCCACAGGTTCTCTGGATTCCGCAAGACAATCCTGAACAGAAACAGGCCCATAGAACATGTACTGACCGTAGTCTGGAGAGCCTCTTCCCAATTGATCGCTTCTGTCCGTGTGACTGCTGAAATGTTTGACTTTGATGAATAATCGCTGCGCTTCGCTCTTTTTAACTTTATATTTTAAAAACTTTCAAACTTACAGAAAAGTCATGAGACTCATACAATGAACAAATGCCTACATGTCCTTCACCCAGAATCTACAATTGTTAACGTTTGTCAAACTTTGTGCATTCTCTCTCTCTCTTCTGTCACTCTCATTATTTTGTGGAATTATTTGATAATGAGTGGCCGACATCATAACCCTTTGCTCCTACGTACTATATACTTCAGTATGTATCTCCTAAGGTCAAGGATCTTCTCCAACAGTTGCAATACAAATATTGAACTCAGGGAAATTAACACTGACGCAATTCTACTGGTAGACGACCCACCTTCAGTTTTATTCAGTTAAATTTAGTTTTCGAAGGATGTTCTCAAATCAATGGTAAAATGTAGACATGGAGTTTTCATTAATTTGGTAAAATTGTTCTCATTTTATTAATACCATTTGAGATTTTCTCTACTATTTGCTTGGTACATGTCAGAAAAATGTGAAGGCTGGATCTCCGCAGGTAATTCTTACCATTGTCCTGCAACTCCATTCCCCACTTCTATAGCATTTGTCCACACAGCCACGCAGGACGAGAGCTCAATGAGGACCAGTCCTGAGTCTTAGGGCCTTTCATCAACCAGGAAAGAAGCAAATATTTGGAGAAAAAGATGGGAACAAAAGCCAACCATATACAGTCAGGCTCTGACCCTCTGCAGTCTAGCCAGTGACTCAGCATCTTCATAGCCAATCTGCTCTACTAAGGAGACCCTGCTAGTTGGCTAATGAGGGCTGCAGGTCTGGTCTCCCCAAACCTGATAGTGGAAAGAGAGAATTGGGGTCCAGACTGACACTCAAAATGCCCAAGACACAAGATACGATTTCTTTCCCTGTCAAAGCATTGTCTCTAGACATAGCCGAAGTAAATGAAGCAGGTTTGGACCACCGTACACCCATGCTGACTTCATACTGGCCTTTGGACCAACTAGCAGAGAACATGGTGGTTCTACCACCAGCAACTGTCTGACCACTCCTTGACCTAGCATCAGCTTGCCTCCATGCTGATTCTCTTGCCCCTGGGACACAAAGCTCACCCCTATCCCCAACAAAATCCAGAAAAGAAAATAAAACCAAGTAATTTAGAAAAGGAAAGAAAAAAGAGGTTGCCAACAGATTTTCTCAAATATATCCACTTCTGAAAAAAATAATTTTTTGTGCTTCCATGACTTGAAATATAAAAAAGTCAGTTCCAGTTGCCTGTGCGGATGGACAGTGGAGAACACAATATAAATGCAGAAAGTGATTCTTCAGGAATTTCCAGATGGGATTATCTAAGCGGAACAGGAAACTGCTCTCAGAGGGGACTCTTGCGTTTTGGAATGAAGAAGTCCTACACAGTAAAGGTATGAAGAAAAACAACCAAAGTACAGTTTCAGAAGATGTATAGCAGCCTCTAGATTTCGAAGAGGACTATGTAATTCCTACCCACAGCTCTAAACCGAAGTAGATAGGATTAAAAAAGAAAGCTGTTGAAAAATTGACCTCCTGGAGTTCCAGTGCTACATTCCATCTCCTGGAAATCAGGGCAATTTTCAGTGGATTTGGGGTGCTCTGTGGGCACATCTCAGTGGTCAGGTCTTACTCCTCAGCATTGCCAACAGCTAGTTCCACTGCTAGCTTTGGGCAGGGCATAAATGCATGTGGATGCAGCTTTTGGGGAGACTAAGGCATAGACCAAATGGCCAAGTGGGAAAAAATATCTGGGTGTCCTAGCTGTTCCAGTCCTCCTTTCTAGACACAAAAGTGTTGGCCCTTTTAAGGTGTGAAGATCCCCTTCCCCTAACTTTAGGTTCCTTCATAAATAGCATGTGTGCAGGTGTGCACGTGGGTGAGTGCGTGTGTTCATTTCTTTAGATAACTGCAGCTCGCAGGCTTAATAGAAACAACCCGTATGTGACATTTCCAAATATATGGATTAGAGTAACAACTTGACATTGTACATAAGGTATCCTAATTTCAGATCCTGGGAAAAATGAAAACTGGCTCCTGTGGCGTGGAGGGAATATTCTGTTTAGGGCTGGTGGCTCCGAAGTCCAAATAAGCTAAATGAAGACCATTCCAAGACTGTTTCTATAGTCTCTGCACTCTCAGTTGTCAAAATATTAAGATATTAGGATGTTAAACTTTTACAATTCCACACACGATTTATGAATATTCTGTATAATTCCATTCATTGTCTACGTTTCCAGTATGAGGTATCCAGTTTGATTGGACTGTTTCCTTTTGCTCTTAGGAATTTGACCCTCAAAAGCTGGGTGGATAAAAGCCTTGTTTATAGGATCTGATTTGCCAAAGTATGTTAGAGCTGGAGCTCCTCCAGATTATGCTAGTGACTGAGAGCTGGAAAAGCAGGATAGAGTGATGCCTTGACCTGGAACTGAGCAATGGGCTTGATGTGGGATGGTGCACCTCTTAGGGGGTCTACTGGCCAGGTTCCCAGTGGGCTCTAGGAAAAGACATGGGAGCCCATTTGGTGTCCTTCCAATGCTGGGGAACTCTAGGAAGGGTTACGTCCTGAGCCCACCCTGGGGATGGGGGGGCCCTTATTGATTTGAGGAGTCAACATTCAGGCTCCCAAACTAGGACTGTGTAAGAGGTACATCTGTGAAAAGTAAACATTTCTTAAGATGTATGGAGGGATCCAGCTTCATATCAAATGAGAAGCCAAATATCCCAGTGACTTGTTTTCTGAGGAAAGGTGTTGGTCTCCACCAAATATGGGAGCAGGGTGGGGGCAGCTATCAGTGGTGATGGTGTGCACATGGCTCTGATCATCTGGTTAGAAGTGTGTTCTTTTGTTTGGGTGCAGTGTGGGCTGGAGTAAAAATCGGGGTCCTTTTAGAAAGGGGGGGACAGATGGACACGAGGCATATTTATACTAAAAATTTTTATTTGAAATTCAAGTTTAACTGGGAGTTCTGTATTTTTATTTGGTAAATCTGGCAACTTACAGAAGTGGCTCCAAGGAGATGGATTTGAGGTCTAACTAGGTAAAAGTGCAAGACTCTGAGATGACTTGGAAATGGGTGTGGGGGAGCCATGGGAAAAGGACAAGTGGCCACAAGGTAGATGGTGGTGCTCTTCCCAGGGTGACATGTGGTGTCTTTATACACTTAGAGAAAGATGCCATCTTGGCAGACATAGTCCTATGGATTCACTGCCTGGTAAGCAGTGTGCAAGCTAGATTTCAGCCCCCTTTTGTCCCTTGTGCAGTGAACTACTCATACCACCATACATGGCAGCCCAGTACTATTTACTGAAATAAGGAATGCTGGACAAGTATAGGCTTTATGGAGGAGCTCAATTTTGGGAAGCTGAATTTGAGGAAGCTGTGACACAAGTGGAACTGTTTGGGATGCTGTTGGGTATATGGGTCTGGGGTGCATAAGCATAGAAAAGTCTTTTTTGAGAAATATAAATCCCAAGTCTGTGCCGTGTGGATGCAGGGTCTAGATATAAATTACCTGATCAGAATATTGATCCCAAACTGAGAAATAAGCTCAGAAAGACTGTTGAGCCTCTGTGGCCTGAGAAAAAACAAAACGTCTTCGGGAACACTGCCATCTCAGGACACAGGGGACTCCCTAGAAATAATGAATATAAGCACCTGAGGAAAAAAAAATTAAAAACTACAACTAGATCCATCACAAAGTAGTGTCAGCAGGTGAAATCCAAGCCAATTTAACATTATGGTATGAATTACTAGCATTTAGGGTGCATGGAATTCCATTTCTACTCAGACATTAGCCCCTCCCTGCATTAGCTAAGGAATTTCTAAATGGAAGGGAGAGGCTTAGGGGTAACAATCTGGTAGACAGGGTAGGGCTAGAGGTTTTGTCTTGAAATTATATTCGCAAAGTAGCACAGTGTTCCTACTGAAATTCCATCTGTTTATTTGGGGAGATGATGAAGATTTTGAGGGTGGCTATCCCCTGCCCCTAATGCTTTGGTATTGTCACAGGTTTCTGACCCTAGCTTTAGCCCTTTCCTGTACAATTTGATGGTAAAAACAAGAAGGAAACTAGAATTTCGATTGTTTTCTTGGCTAAGCAAAGTTGGCTCAGTCAGAGCCAGCTCCTCAGGAAGGAATGAGAGGTGGGAAAACAGAGGACAATGCAACCAACAAACCCTCCTGCTAACATCTCTTGTTACTCCTTTGTAACTGGATGGACTCCAGCTTCTTTTTCCTGGGCAAGAGTTTCCCCAGTTGTGTTTCTTAAATATCAATAGATATTATAGAAGAAAGGTTTCCAGGGTCACATTAGTTTGGAAATGCTATATTAAAAAGGGAGTATATTCATTTCCTAGGGCTACAGTAACAAGGTACTGCAAAGTGGGTGGCTTGCAATAAGAGGAATTTATTCACTCACAGTTCAGGAGGCTGGAAGTCCGAAATCAAGGTGTCAGCAAAATTGGTTCATGCTTGCGTGCTCAAAGGGAGAAGATATTCTATGCCTCTCTCTTAGTTCCGGTGTTGCTGGCCATCCTTGGCTTTCCTTGACTTATAGATGCATCATTCATTCCAACCTTCGCCTTCTTCTTCATATAGGGTTCTCCCTGTGTGTCTACCCCTCTTCTCTTCTTATAAAGACACCAGTCATTGGATTAAGGTCCACCCTACTCCAGTATGACCTCATCTTAACTTGATACATTTACAGAGACGATTTCCAAATAAGGTCATGTTTACAGGTGTCAGGGATTAGGACCTGGAACATATTTGTTTGGGGTGCGCAATTTAACCCACGACAGGGAGAAACAGGTTTCTTCATCTTACAACTTCTATACTGGCTTTGATTTTGGCAACTGTGTAAAAGGGAGTGGACAGAGCATGCTGCTTTTTTCAAATTCAAATAATTATAAAAAACTTGGAGTATCCCCCTGCAGCCAGTGCTCTGCGGAAACATATGTGGATGAGTGAGGAAGAAGTGGAGCCTCTTTCTCATTAAGTCTCTCTTTAGAAATGACCCCTTACTTTCCTAAAGATCACAGTGACTGACTATATAGTCTGGTTGCTTGATGATGGCTGCTCCTTATGGCTGTCATGTCAGAGATCCTTGGCAGCCCCTGGGGTGGTGATGGCCTCTTTGTGGGGGTCCCAAGTCCTGGCTGATGAGGTTGAGGTGATATGGTGGGGGTGCTGGCCAATCCATGCCATGTTGAAGGATAGCCTCTTGTGTTCATGGCTATGCGGTCTGTTTTTAGACATCCCGGAACTGGCATGATGTTGCATTTTCTGAATCCTTAAGTGAGACATGCAGTGTGCATGTTCAAGGGTGGCTTGGAGGACATTTGACAGGGCTGCTCTGTCCCTAGGGGGCACTATTTACATCATAGACATGGTAGATCTCACTTTCTTGTAGTAGATCTCTTGTTTCCAAAACATCAGTATTTTGTGACAATTCCAGCAGTGTTAATAAAGTGCCTCGAAGAGGAAGCACCTTTTTCTAGTTGGTACAGAGGTTTACATGTAGGGTAAAGGTGGTCCTGAGTGAGGAGAAGCCATCATCATGGACACTTGTGATGTCAGATCTGAAATGGCTCTTGAGAGAGGACGGGTCCAACTCTGATTTGTTAGGAATCTTGCTTACAAATAATAAAAACCCAACTCCAACTGGCTAAAGTCAGAAAGGGAACTAATCATAACTCAAGAACAGGGATGCACCTAAGACAGAGGAACATACTGGATCCAGGGACTCCGTCATAGTCAGGACCTACCTCTATTTTTTATTATTTATTTATTTATTTATTTTTTTAAGATTTTATTTATTTATTCGACAGAGATAGAGACAGCCAGCGAGAGAGGGAACCACAAGCAGGGGGAGTGGGAGAGGAAGAAGCAGGCTCATAGCAGAACAGCCTGATGTGGGGCTCGATCCCACAACGCCAGGATCACACCCTGAGCCCAAGGCAGATGCTTAACCGCTGTGCCACCCAGGCGCCCCCTACCTCTATTTTTTAATACTCTCCTCTCAGCTTCTCTCAATCCACCTGGAACTTGCTTTATTCCCTTCTTAGTCTACATCATACAGAAATGTGGTGACAGACAACTCCTGGGTGTCACATGTTAGAGATGCATTGGCCAGTAGAGAGACTGGCCTCTTCTGCGTTCCAGTGTTAAAATTCCCGGGGAGGAGACTTAATTGGTTTGGCTTTGATCAGATCAATCAAATGGCCAGTGTGGGGGGTGTGTGTGTGTGTGTGTGTGTGTGAGAGAGAGAGAGAGAGAGAGAGAGAGAAGAGAGAGTAAGAAAGAGCGAGACGCGGTAACCACAGTAACTGAGTGAATGATGGGGGCTGGGGTGGGCGGGAGGTAATGGTCACACAATCTATAGAGAAGCATTGCAAACAGAGGTCCAGAGATAGAAAATGGCTTGTCACCAGTTACACAGACAGTTGATAGCAGAGGTAAGAGTGGACTGAGATCTTACATGGACAAGTCTGCATATTCTTCATAAGCCAACATTGCTTTCTCTCAACAACGTAGTGATTTTATTGGTACAACTTCCCATTTCAAGGCAAAAAAATTTAACAAAAATGTAATCTGAAAATTCTGTAGCTTTTCCAGAAAAGGCAAATGAAGAAATGAAGAAATATAAAGAGGAAGGCATTATATAAATACTCAGATGTTTCCCAGTCCATGAAATATTTTCATACCTTCCAGGGCTGGCACCAAGGGAATGTTTTGAAATGGCAAAGGGCACCGAGTGAGTCCCTGGGAGGTAGAATGGCAGTTTGACAATCTCTACCCCATTGGGTTTTAGGTATGTCTCAATTAATTTGCCACCCAAATTTATGAGGAGGCTTTAATGCCACTTTTCAGATGAGGATACTGAGACTCAGCAAGGTTATTACCCAAGCTGATGAGAGAGCCAAGATTTCAATCCAATCCGAGTTTGTCTAATACCAGTGCCTATCAATGGTAACTCTTTATCATTCCACATAGACTGAGTAAGCGACGTATGGCAAGACATTTTTACAGGTTTCTGGGACAATCACCGATCATCTGGGGTTGTCCTTCTTGTAACAACAGCTGCCACTTTTGGGCGCAGTTATTATATATCAGATATTGGGCTAGCTTTAGGATCCCATTTAATCTTTAGGACAGCCCTATGAGATTGCTATACTATTACCTCTATTTTACAGATTAAAAAAATTAAGCTTAAATAAGCTTTTTCCTTTTCCTGGGTATTCTGCGAACAAATTCCTATTAGTTAAATGCCTAGTAAAGTGCTAAATTAATAAATTAAAGCTCTTCTTAGAGCAGCGGGGCCGATTCTGCACGCATATGTTCCCTCGCTTCGCCACTAGGTGACGTCACGATCAACCCCACCACAACCTTGCCTACTAAGAGCCACCGGCGATAACTCGCGAGAGCCGTGGTTTCCTCCAACCTGTTTTGGGCATGCGCGCGGCGTAGGGCGCTTTAGCCAAGGGGGTTTGATGGTTTTCTGTCAGTCTTCCTAGACTAAAGCTTTAACAGCAAGGCACTTATTCCTTTCAGCAACAGGGATCTCGCGAGACTTGCTACTCTGTTCCCCCACCCCACCCCAGCCTTACGCTTGCGCAGATCTCTTTAAACCAGAAGGTCGCGCTTGGAGGAAGTGGCGGCCTTAGGTCCCGTGGCCGCAGCGCCGTTACTACTTTCGTGAAGCTTCTCTCGGCTGCTTGCCGAGACACCCCGCAGCCAAGATGCCTCGAATTATGATCAAGGGGGGCGTGTGGAGGAATACCGAGGTAAGTCCCCTTTTCCCGCCGTCCGCTGCCCTCCGCCCCCTTCGGCAGTTTATGCGCACGCGCGCGGAGGTCGGGGAGGCGAGGAGGATGCCCTGCGGGGGTCTGCGTAGTGGGGGGGGGAACCGCGGGGCGGACCCTCGGGGTCTTAATCTGGTGTCCGGCCCTGCGTTATTTGAGCACCCCAAGGACAGGGACTGTGATTTAACCACTGGACGTGCGAGTCACGTTTTAGGCCCTTAGTGAATATTTGTTGAATCGAGGACGCGCCCCCGCCCTGGAGGAACTCGCAGTGTAGAGGGGGCGGGGCAGGACATCAGTGAGAGTTGGTAATCTGGCACACCTCCGCCCCTCAGCCCGGGCACAGTGCTTCTCTGATAACTCAAATATAGGGAAGTGCTGTGGCCACAACTTTGTTTCTTCGTTGACTTCCTTGCAGAGGGAAGCAGCTTGAGTGCTAAGTTCAGGGCCCGTTTATGCCCGCAACCCTCTTGTTATCTGTTATCATGGCATAACTTGTCTGTTGTCACGACATATCCAAGGCCTGTCTCTTCCTGTCACTCCGCCTCAGCCAGGATAGAAGCCAGATAGGACGAACTGCCTACAGTAGTCTCTTTGCTTCCAGAAACGCAGTGGATGATGCCAATGGCTAACCGAAGGGCAGAGGTGAAGGAGTCAAATACAATTAAGATTTTGGTGTAGTTTGTGTTCAGAGTGCGCTGAGTTTGTCAGCTTCCTGAGCACATTCTTTTTACGCAGTGTCTTTTTACTTCTGGTGCCTTCTTGGAATGTCCTCCTACTGCTTGATATCTTTCTGACCATCCTTCAAAACCAGTTCAGAAACTCTTGGAGTTTTTGCTCAGTTATTCTGTAAAAATAAGTTACAGCCCCAGTGGTCCCATGGCACGTCTTGCTTTACCCTTTTGCAAGCATCACAATCTTCTGTGTGATGCTGGTAAATTTCTTAACCTCTCAGAGCCTCAGTTTTTTAATGGGAATCATCATCATCATCATCATCATCATCATCTTTTGAGGATTAAATGAGTCAACATTTAGAACAGAGTCTGGCACACAGGAGTTTTCAGAAATTGCTAGTTGATATTGCATTTTCCCAGCAGACAGCACTGGGAGAGGACCAGGTCTTGGAATCCCTAGAATTTAGGACAGTAACAAACATGAAATAGGTTGTTTGGCAAATATTTACTGAATAAATCCAGTGGGCTGGATAATTGCTCTATGTATTTAGTTGAAGATGTGTTTAAGTCTAGCATTGTAACAAAGTTACACGTAAAATCGCTGACATCCTTGTCTCACAGTTTGCACAGAGGGAACTAGGCTGTTTAAATTGGAGAAGAGATGACTTCTGGGGGAGAGACAGATGTACAAAATTAAGTCACAGCAGGATTCCTGTGTAGTGGCCAAAGCCCTGCAGTCTTTTTAAATCTCTGATGATGGTGGGGGGGGGTTGGGGGTGTGGAATGGCTCATGTATGACACATGTATTTCAAGTGTGGAAAAAAGCCTAAAAGTAAAATGCCCCAAGTGCATTCATCTATTGCTCTCTTATCCTTGGGGTCTGTAGCTTACCTTTCTGGATTCCCTTGGAATTGGTGAATTCCATATCAGAATGGGTCTTCTGGTGAAATAATAACTAGAGCATGGAGGAAGAACTGACTGGTGTGGTAGGGAAGAAATACTTAATTCCTAGGTCAGACCTGAAATGTGGAATTTTGAGTCAAAGCAGGGGTTATGGGACTGGAGAAAAAGTGATATTTGTAAACTGGAGTGGATAATGGATTCACCAGAGTCTTGACTTGCTTCTTGAGGGCTGGTTAAGGCCTATTTCATTCTCTTTTCCTAAGTATGCCAGACCTGGTACAAGGTGGGTGTTCAGGAAATGTTTTTTGAATGAATGAATAGATGATTGAGTTGTATCCTTTTGAGGAGGGTAACAGTCAAACATTGGAGAGTACTTTTTGTTAATCACAGCCAGGTAGGCTTTCTCAGATTGGGCTATACTCCCAGTTTATTGGGGTGGGGCAGGGTTTGTGTATAAGGAAGTGTAGGATGTCCTTCTGAGGGATTTCTTCTTAATTTTTTGCATTTTGCCAATTCTCGTTTGTTGTTTATTATAGTAATTGAAGTTTTTGTACTTCCCCCCCCCCCACCTAGGGTGTGTGTGTGTGTGTGTGTGTGTGTGTATGATTTTCTCTTTCTCCCTAGCAATCCTGTCAGAGTTAATTTAAATTTTTTCTTTTCTCACTTGGAATTTTGTGATTGAATATATTGTTTTTCTTCGACAATTTTTTTAGGATGAAATTCTGAAAGCAGCGGTAATGAAATATGGAAAAAACCAGTGGTCTAGGATTGCCTCACTGCTGCATAGAAAATCAGCAAAGCAGTGCAAAGCCAGATGGTATGTACCACTTAATGAGTGGAAAGCAGAAAGCGACCTTAATTATGATGAGGAAAATGTCAGTTCTTTGAACCTTGCCAAAGAAAGCAGGCAGTGTGATAGAACAGAAAGTATGGAGTGGGAGATGGGAATTTAGATTTAAACCTTAGCTGTCACTTGCTTCCTGTGTGATTTTAGGCAAGCCATTTTTCTATCCCCTCTTTCTTGTCCCTGTTTTCTCCCAATTGGAATAATAATAGTTGGCCTTAACTGATGGAAATATGAGGTTCAAACCAGTTAATGTGCTTGAGAGTGTTTTGTGAAGCATAAAATAAATTTACTTTTAGTACTGATAGACCCCAGTTTGTAAATGGATTGCATTCCAAAAGTTTGTAAGTTGATTTAGAACTTACTTTCCCAAAGAAATTAATGATAAATAATGGTAATTTTCTAGGCTAGCTCACAGTTAGTCTAGTTTTCTAATAGTTGAAATACTGTTTTTTTTTTTTTAAAGATTTTATTTCTCTCAGAGAGAGAGCAAGAGTGAGAGAGCAAGCCTGAGCAGGGGGAGGAGCAGACGGAGGAGCAGACTCCCTGCTGAGCAGGGAGCGCAGTGTAGGCTTGATCCCAGGACCCTGGGATCAAGACCTGAGCCGAAGGCAGTTGCTCAACCGACTGAGCCACCCAGGTGCCATAATAACAGTTGAAATATTGTATTTTTGCTACCTCAGAATATAACTTAACCCAACACTGCACCTGTGGTGTCCCCTTTTAAGTCACTGGGTAGTGGACACATTAAGCCCTTGGCATGGGTGATCTGGCCCCAGCCTTGACCCATGTGGTACTAGGATCATATTTTGGATTGTATAAGAGTGACTTAATTTCCCAGTCACTGGGTGGGAGAAAGGATCAGAATGTAGAGATTGGATCCCACAGAGAAAGATGGTCCTCACCTGAAGAAGTTTTGATTTCTCTTTCTCTTAGTGGAGCTAAGCTCCTGCCCCAATATTTAGTAAGGCTTGTATCTTATTTGCCAGCTAAGTAGACTGGATGGAAAAGGTGGGTTGGGTGGTGTGATAGGAAAGATAGAGGATGGCATAGTAGTTTTACTTAAATTTAAAAACTCCAAATAAAACATAAGATGTTGAAAGCATTTAGTGAGTGTAAGTCAGATACTTGAAGTAAGCCAAGGTGTTGTGGGAACTGAACCAAAGTATGAGACAGTGTTTTGAAAACTAGAAGCACTAAAAATGTGAGGTGTTACTGTGTTATTTCAGATAATTTCAAAACCTCTAATAAAGTGTAAAATGAATGAAAACGATGAGAAGGAAGGCATATGATCATGTTTCAGTTAGGTTACCTTTTTCAAGCATTATTAATCTTGGATAATTAAAATACAGTAGAATTTGGTTGACTTAGAGAATATTGACTGGGGTAAAGTTAACCAAATAATGAACATTCTGTTGTGAACAAAGAGCAGCTTTCATAATTGAAGGCTGAAAGTTAGCTTGTCTTTTTCGGACTCTAGAGGTTAGTCTGTCTAATGTGTAAATAGAATATTCGCGCTAGGTGACCGATTTAACATACAAAATGGTATCTTTTTAATAGGTATGAGTGGCTGGATCCAAGCATTAAGAAAACAGAATGGTCCAGAGAAGAAGAAGAAAAACTCTTACACTTGGCTAAGTTGATGCCAACTCAGTGGAGGACCATTGCACCAATCATCGGAAGAACAGCTGCCCAGTGCTTGGAACACTATGAGTTTCTTTTGTAGGTCAATTTCCAAAAGCAGTATCAAAATATATGTATATCGTCTGAATGAGGCTGAATAAGCTTTTAGCATGCTCTGTCTTTAAACATTTAGTTGCAGATCTGAGTAAAACGAAGGGAGCTAAAGGTATTGAATTATATACTCTAAGTCTCATGTGATGGATTAAAATTATATACTTGTTATATATCTTTAAAAGAATAATTTAAACGTGTTAGACAAATCATATATATTTATTCTAGAAAACTGAGGGAAAAGTCGTAAAAAAACCCAAATAGTCATCCATAATCACATTGCTGAGAGTTAACCAGGACATCTTGGTTCTTCATTAAAAGTTTATTTGTATAGCTTTCCTGCATTTGTGATTAAGGAGCTGCTTGGATTGTATTTCATAGTGAATGGAAACACTCATTGAAATTAGAATTTTAATACCATCTCTTTCAGGTGAAGCAATAGTAGAATCACTTTATTTTGTGAATGCCCATCTGTTGGGTTTTTGAAAGAGAATGCTGATGCTAGGAAACCTGGTATTTCTGAGACTGAATGGTGTGATAGTGTGACTAACTTCTCTGGGCCTTTTTCTAGGGATAAAGCTGCACAGAGAGACAATGAAGAGGAAACAACGGATGATCCACGAAAACTTAAACCTGGAGAAATAGATCCAAATCCAGAAACAAAACCAGCAAGGCCCGATCCAATTGATATGGATGAGGGTGAGTGTATGCTCCTGAGGAATTTATTTCTTTGGTAACCATAGATTCCTCCAGTCTCTTTTTAACTCTTTGAGTTTCTTTCTAAACTTCTCTGACTTTTTTAGAACCCCAGTTCTGTTTGCATTTGTTCGTCGCTTTCTAAATGTGTCCAGTCTTTTGTAACGGAGTAATTGCTCTTTCTGGACACTGTGTCTTTAGCTTTTGAGTTTTCAATTCATGTAATAAATTAAGCAGAGTAATACTACTAGACAGATTTCCTAAAGCCTAGTGGTAAGCCCTTGAGGCTTCTGTTTTCTCATTCCCATTACACGGAGAGAGGTGGCGACAACAAGACAGGATTTGGGGTTCCAGTCCTATTAACTACTTTGACTTCAGGCAGGTAATTTAGTCTTTGTGAAAAGGCAGCACTGCAGTACTATGAGGCAGACTTATGATCCCTTCTTCAGACATTGAATCAAGAATCAATGGAACTAGGTTTTAGACTCAACATCTGCCACTTACTAGCTATTTGACCTTAGGCAAGTCATATAATCTTTCTGAGATTTGCTTCTCTTTCCTGCCAGATGGAGAATAATAATTATCTTACCCCATAGGGTAATTGTGAAGCATTCGGTGATTATTTGTTGAGATTTTAAAATTTAAAAGTTTTAAAGGTAGTGGTTTCCACCTGCATCATTGTCATTTGGTGACCTTTTAAAAACACAGGTACCAGGGCCTCCCCAGGAGATCTGAGTCAGTAAGCTGGAGTGTGGAGGGGGTAATTCTAGAATCTTGAGTTTTTTTTACAAGTTTTCTTGTGATTCCACTGGACAGTCTTATATAGGAATTGCTCTAAGGTATCAGTAAAGGTATCTGTTTTATTGTGGGAGCCATGGAAATGTATTGGAAGAGAGAAATAGAGGGAAAAAAGGTGTATCTAATGGAGATTATCAATTTCTTTATAATTAAATAGTTTTAATAATAGTTTTTCATGATTGGTGCTGTGTCAGTTGATGGTAATGAAGGACGTATATATATGATAAATATACTCTACCTGTCATATTTTACTTAGCTCTTCTCAACCTTCCTGTGAAATAGGACTTGTCACTCTCTTTTTGAAGATGATAAACATGCTTAGGGAGGGTAAATAAATTATCCAGGGTCACATAGCTAGCAAGTGGTGGGCCTAGTTTTTAACTTCGGTTTTTCTGACTTCAAAACCCAAGCTATTTCCATTATGCTATGCCATGAAATGATTACATTTATGGTTTTTCTCTTCTTAAGCAGTACAGTGTGTCTCACATACCTTGCTTCTGTTGGAGAACTTAGTTCTTCTTCTCTTTATTTTTGCAGATGAACTTGAGATGCTTTCTGAAGCTAGAGCCCGCCTGGCAAATACTCAGGGAAAGAAAGCCAAGAGGAAAGCAAGAGAGAAACAATTGGAAGAAGCAAGGTATGGTTGTTTCCGTCTATAGTTGAACAATTAGTCTGTGCATTTTTAGACCCACTAAAACTGTGATTTATCAACTTTGTTGGGTGAGTAATAATTAGAATTGTCCAGTGACAAGTTTGCTAATATTGTCGGAGTTCCCTTGTAAGCCATGAAAGATGGTTTCATCTTTCTCTTGCTTCTTTCAAGATTTTCTCCTTGTCTTTGGCTTTTAGCATTTTTAGCATGATGTTTCTGTTTGTGGATTTCTTCCAATTTTTTTAGTAATCTCTACACCCACTGTGGGGCTTGAACCCACAACCCCAAGATCAAGAGTCGCATGCTCCTCCAGCTGAGCCAGCCAGGCACCCCCATACTTTGGAAAAGTCTTATTTTCCCCCCAACTGTTGTAGAGTAGATACAGGAAAAAAAAAAACGTATTTAAAAAGATGCTGTAAGAAGTAAAAGATGTTGGCAGAGGTAATGCCCAGATAGTCACTTGGTATGTTAATTTGTTCTGTTAACATAGGAGAGCCTCATTTGTTGTAGCCGTCTTGGGAGTCAGATGGCTAGAGGACACACAAGGCTGTGTGACTTTTGCGTGACTGCCACTTACTCTTCTTGATAGTATTGTGCAGGCACTGGCTGTGAAATAGGAAACTTGGCTGAATGTAGAAGGAGTTAATGAGCCTTGAACCAAATTTTAGGCTCTCATAGAAATTTTCATTTGAAAAGTGAGTGGAATTAAGTATTGCTGTCTGTTCAAGGTTTTCTCCACTTTCCCCTTCCTTTTTCCTTTTGGTTAGGTCTGTGATTGACATGATTTCTAATGGCCCAGAAACCAAGATGAAGTGGATAAAGGGAAAATCTGAATTGTGGAAGAGCATATTAGCTTTTGGAATTCAGGCATTGGAATAACCTCAGCCTACACAGCTGCCTTTTTTGGTCCCCACACTGGGAAGTACTTCCTGACTCGATGACTAGCATTGTGTTGATGGTTTTCCCAGTAGTGACTTTGAGGTGCCAGATCCTGGGATGGAGGATTCTTTCATGCCTGAGGATGCTTGTTGGCATAGTTGGCCAGTCACTAGGCCAAAATAGTTACTTAAGGGGGGTTTGAATGGCCTAGAACAGTAAACCAAGAGGAGATGCTCAGTTTTCTGCCCAGTTTCATTTTTCTCTTTTGTACACTATTAAAGGTTAAGTAATGTGAGTAGGGTTGAAAAAAATTCACTTTTTCATTTTTGTCCGTTGGTGTTTGGAGACCAGATATTTTGAGCTCTTTAACCATGTAGATTGGGCCAAGGATGCTTCTCTCTCAGTATAACTGGTACTGCTTGCTTTAAGTACTGTTTTGCAGATTGAAATTTATTCTGTACTATCCCATAGATTTTCTTGTAGAATCTATATTTCTTAATAACTTGTGTTGTACATGTATCTTATTATAGATTAGATTGGTTTGTATGCAGAATACATTGCAGGCCTATTTCCTTTAATGCTAAATTACAGATCTGTTTTAAAGCTTTTCATTGATTATAAAAGTAATACACTTTTCCTCCCGTGTTGTACTATTTTCTCTTTCAGGAGTGGTTGATAAGATGCTACATAGCTTGGTTTTATTCACTTAGCATTATATATTGTAAAGGTTTTCTGATGTCATTTGAAGTCTTTATTTCCTTTATTATAGAATGAAATTGCTTTACAAACCTTTCTTTCAATGCAGAGGTACGTTTATGTGTATATACACACACAGTAATATTTGTATGAATTTGGATCATATTGTATATGCTGTTTTGATGAGAAGTTAGCTGTTAATCTAATTGGAGTTCCTTGTAAGCCATGAAATCATCTTTGTCTTGTTGCTTTCGAGATTTTCTCCTTGCTTTGGCTTGTAGTGTTTTTAGCATGTTTCTGCTTGCGGATTTCTTTATGTGTGTCTGGCTTGGAGTTTGTTGATCATTCTGGATGTGTAGGTTCAGTGAATTTTGGGGAAATTTGGCCATTATTTCTTTGACTATTTTATTCTTTTTCTCTTTTTTTGGTATTCCTGTTGTGCATATGTTGGTGCAGTTCATGATGCCCCATGTACCTGTGAGGCTCTGTTCTTCTTTTTCTCTTTTTTTTCTGGATTGTGTAATCTTGACCCATCTTTCCGTAAATTCGCTTATTTCTCTGTTGGTTCGCACCTACTGTTGAGCCTTTCTAGGGAAGTTTTCATTTTAGCTTTATACTTTTCAACTCCACACTTCGTATTTGGTTCTTTTATTTCTGTCTCTTTACTCATTTTCTTTATTTGATGCAGCATTTTCATCATACCTTCCTTTGCTTTTTTTTTTTTTTAAAGATTTTATTTATTTATTTGACAGAGACAGCCAGCGAGAGAGGGAACACAAGCAGGGGGAGTGGGAGAGGAAGAAGCAGGCTCACAGCAGAGGAGCACGATGTGGGGCTCGATCCCATAACGTTATGCCGGGATCACGCCCTGAGCCGAAGGCAGACGCTTAACCGCTGTGCCACCCAGGCGCCCCCCTTTGCTTTTTTAATCACAGTTTCCTTTTGGTTTTTGAACATGAATGGCTCTGTTGAAGTCTGTCTACTAAATCTGACATCTGGTTGTTCTCACTGGCAGTTTCTGTTGCCAGCTTTTTTTCTGGTGTATGGGGTCATGCTTTCCTGTTTCTTTGCATGTCTCAAATTTTTTTGTTGGGAACTAGACCCTTTAGATGATATATTGTAGCACTTCTGGGTACTATGTTCTCCCCACTCCTAACTTCTTATTGTTATTTGCTTGTTTGTTTAGTGATGGTGGGTTATTTTAGTGAAGTCTCTTCTCTCCTTCCCTCTCCTCAGAAACGTAAAGCCTCTGATGTTGCTCCTCACGGGTGGGGGTGTGCGGTCCTGAGTATGCCCACAGTCACCCTGGGAGGATGCGGTCTTGACAATACTTGGACATCTTTTTCCCTGGCTACACCCAGTTTTTAAACTCTACTAATTGCCAGCTGATTCCTATATTGTTTTCAGCCTTGTCGTGGGGCATAAATTACCCTAACAAACTGATCCAATTAAATTTGGGCTCCTTTGAAGGGATAGTTTCTGAGGTCAGTGTTTGGTATTCTGACCCCAGAAAGGCGCTCCCATTTTTTTCTTCCTTTGTTTCTTTCTGGCAAACTAGTGGGCCTACGGTTTAGCCTGTATCTTCAGTGATTCTCCCAGTGTCTTCCCAGTTACCCTTCATAAGTTCCACCGTTTTTGAGAGTGCCCTTAGGCTTGAACATTTTCTCCATACTCTGTGGCAAATTAAGTCAATTTCTCTTGTGTGTTTGTCTCTGAAGGACATCCCCACCACGGGGGAGGAGTGCTCGGTGTGGGCCGCAGCCCCAGGTCTCCATGGCTTGCTTTTCCTGTGGAAGCCTCATCCCGCAAGCTGGGGCAAGGACCCCTTCCTGGAGCACCAGTATTCTGAGTAGCGTTGTACCCACGGTAGAGCCTCTGTCTGAGTAGGAGAAGGAGGCGGCCCTGGTTCTGGGCAAATCTTTATGGAATTTAGCCTCTGCAACTGGTTTCTGGAGGCAGGGTGGGAATTGCTGATGCCCTGCCCCTCCTGGAGTGAAAGCCCTCCTATGGAGAACCGGAGGGGCGGGAGAACCCTGTGTTTTTGGCTGCATCAGTGTGGAGTAGAGTTTCTATCTCCCAGAGCTGAGAGGGGGTAAGAGAAGAGAAAGTGGGTCTTAATTCAGATACCACAGACTTTCACTTTTTTTAAACTGGAGCTGGGGCACAGGTGTACAAGAGCACCCGGCTCCGGGGGTCCCCAACAGACCAGGTCTGGCCACTCGCTTCTGACAAAATCCGAAGGCAGAGAGAAGACTGGTGGTGAAACTCCTCTCTTCGTGGGGAGAACAGGGACTGGCATCTCTAAGACTGTGTCCAAGGTGCCGAAAAATATTTCCAGGTTTATATAACGAAAATGTGGGACAAAGGTCAGCGGGTATGTGCAGGTGTGCAGGAAAGGGCAGGTCCGTCACTGTCTTGGAGTCAATCACGCAGGGTCTCTCTGGCTCAGGGCAGTCCTTATTGTTTGAGGAAGTAGTTTCCATTCCCATCAGGGGTTGCTTTGCCTGCAGGGTCTTTTGCCTGAGTTAAGAGATAAGCTGGAAAGGGGCGCCTGGGTGGCACAGCGGTTAGGCGTCTGCCTTCGGCTCAGGACGTGATCCCGGCGTTGTGGGATCGCCCCACATCAGGCTCCTCTGCTGTGAGCCTGCTTCTTCCTCTCCCACTCCCCCTGCTTGTGTTCCCTCTCTTGCTGGTTGTCTCTATCTCTGTCGAATAAATAAATAAAATCTTTTTTTTTTTTTTTAAGATTTTATTTATTTGACAGAGATAGAGACAGCCAGCAAGGGAGGGAACACAAGCAGGGGGAGTGGGAGAGGAAGAAGCAGGCTCATAGCCGAGGAGCCTGATGTGGGGCTCGATCCCATAATGCCAGGATCACGCCCTGAGCTGAAGGCAGACGCTTAACCGCTGTGCCACTCAGGCGCCCCAATAAATAAAATCTTAAAAAAAAAAAAAAAAGAGATAAGCTGGAAAGAAGAACTTAATCAATTAGAAAGTACAGACTGGGGGCACCTGGGTGGCTCAGTCATTAAGTGTCTGCCTTCAGCTCAGGGCGTGATCCCGGAGTGCTGGGATCGAGCCCCACATTGGACTCCCTACTCTGCTGGAAGCCTTCTTCTTCCTCTCCCACTGCTTGTGTTCCCTCTCTCACTGGCTGTCTCTCTGTTAAATAAACAAATAAAATCTTAAAAAAAAAAAAAAGGTACAGACTGATGTCACCATGGAGGTAGTGGAAATCCTCTTTTAGATTTTCTTGAATAAATGTTTCTTTATGTGCTGTATCTCCTTAGGATCCTTTCCAGAGACTTAAACATTTTTCTTTTCCAGAGCTTTTTAAAGTTTTTTTTTTTTTCCCTAATTTTCGTCAGTATGTAGGAGCAACTTCCAGCATGAGGCTCTGCATACTGAATTTTCTTCATTAATATTGTAAATAACTTTTCTCATCATTAAATCATTAAAATTATAGCATCATGGGAAAAAATGAAAAAGTAAAGTGAAATGAAACTCCAACCTCCAGTGATTGTTACTGTTAATATTTTGGTGGACATGTTTCACATCTTATATGCATATGTTCACTGATAGATACGCATGTAATTTTTACATGTTGCCCTGTGAACTTGGTAACATTTTTGACACACCAGTATGTCTTTAGCATCTTTCCGTGGCAGAGTAGATTTACAGGTTTTTTAAAAGTTTTACAGATGGCTGTGTAATATCCTATCTTATAGCTATGCTATAAATGCTCTTAACTAATTTCTTACTATTAGATGTCTAGATTGTGTCCAATTATCAGCTAATGAACAGTGCTTGGTGAAGTCTTGTAGCTAAATCCTTGTTCATGGTATTTATTTCTTTAGGCCAAAGGCTGAGGAGTGAAATTGTTTTGTTAAAAAAATATGAGAAACTTTAGGAATTTTAATGTATATTTCTAATTTCTCTTTGGGGAAAGCTATACCAGTTTACTTTCCATTACCAGTGTGCGTGACTATCCACTTTTTGCATGCTTGCCATTAAAACAAAACAAAAAACTGAACACTATTAATGAGATATGCAGAAATGGTACTTGATTTAATTTGTGATTCTTAGCTACGTATACCTTTCATCATTTTGGTTGTTTGCATTTTTTTCCTTAGTGAACTATTTATTTCCTTCTGCTTTTTTTTCCCCCTTAGGATACATTAAAAAACATACATAAAAAAACCTACATAGATTCTTTATATCTAACTATTGCCAGTATTAAATTGCAAATGTTTTTTCCTGTTACTTGCCTGTCAATTTTGTTTCATGATTTAAAAAAATAGTGCTATAGAGATATAAAATTAAAAATTCAAAGCTGTTGGGGCAACCGCCTGGCTCAGTTGGTAGAGCATCATGCATCTCGATCTTGGGGTTGTGAGTTGAAGCCCCACGTTGGACGTAGAAATTACTTAAAATCCTAAAAAAAAATTCAAAGCTGTTGATCTTTACTGTTGCCCTTTATTTAATTTTTTTTTTTTTTTTAAAGATTTTATTTATTTATTCGACAGAGATAGAGACAGCCAGTGAGAGAGGGAACACAAGCAGGGGGAGTGGGAGAGGAAGAAGCAGGCTTATAGCAGAGGAGCCTGATGTGGGGCTCGATCCCACAACGCCGGGATCACGCCCTGAGCCGAAGGCAGATGCTTAACCGCTGTGCCACCCAGGCGCCCCCCTTTATTTAATTTCTATCAGGTGAATACATTCCCGTCCAGAGATCAGACACATGTTTACTTGTAGTTCCTTCTGGTTTTTCTTTTTGCTTTCTTTTTGCTTGTGTGTGTAACCTTTAAATCAAAAGGTGAATTCCAACCCCCATTATTTTGGTGAATGGTGTGAGGTGAGGATTTAAATAAATATTTCTTCCCCGTATAACCAGGTAGTTTTCTTAACTCTATTGGATGATCTATCCCTTCCCCATGGTATGTGATTTTCAAAGTGATCCTGTGATCTTTTTCTTCAGGCGTCTTGCAGCCCTCCAGAAGAGAAGAGAACTTCGAGCAGCTGGCATAGAAATTCAGAAGAAGAGAAAAAAGAAGAGAGGAGTCGATTATAATGCCGAAATCCCATTTGAAAAAAAGCCTGCTCTTGGTTTCTATGATACTTCTGAGGAAAACTACCAGGCTCTTGATGCAGATTTCAGAAAATTAAGACAACAGGATCTTGATGGGGAACTAAGATCGTAAGTTGCCTTTCTGATTTTGAAAATGAAGAAGTGTGGTAAGAATTTTATGGCGGGCCATGCATTATCCTTGTCAGAGCCAGATTTGTATTATTTAGGACAATGTGGCCTACATAGTGTTTTTATTTATTTACTGGATTCACCTTTCTGAGAAAACCAGTGACCCTTGCTGTCATGTTTTTGGCACAGAAGGCTGTTTGCATCTCTGAAATGTCAGCACTTGGCTCTTAGTGTACTGTCTGCTCACTGAGTCACCATCTTAACGTTTATATACATTTGTGAACGGGTTAGTTATTTTACTGATGGCCCAAGGAATCTGTCAAAATCTGGTCTGGTTCTTTTTGTCTTTTCTAGTGAAAATTTTATCTTGGTTTTTCTTAGAATGAAATTAAAAGAAAAAAGTTACTGGTGCATACTTAAATCTTTTTACCTAATGGGGATAAGTAAGTGTATTTATAAAATGTTTGTATAAGGGTACAGAGGATTTTGCCTATTTCTAGGGATTTTTAGGGTTTCTCCATTCTTGCATCTGAGTATTGTGGGGAGAACCTTTTCTGATTGTCAAAGAGTTTTAGTTTTCTCCTCCCTCACTGACCTTTCATTTTCGTTGACATGAATTGGTCCTAAACATCAGATGTCAGGCACTGTGAAACAAGATTTTCTTGGATGTACTCCATTATATTGATTTCTCAAATTAAGACCTTGTTTTAGGTAGCCTGTGCAAATGAAGAGGTTGAAGTGGGAGAGGATCATCTGGAAGGGGCAGGCTAGATGGGGCTGACATGCAGACTGGGAGGAGGCATTCTTGGAGCTTTCAAAATGTGGCCTCGAGCCTGGCGTTTGTAACCATTTGTTAGGAGTTAAAATATCTTTTAAAAAATTTATGAATTAAAAAGAATCATAATGAACAGAAAAGAATCATAGTGAACAATTGAAGAACAGATTTTTAAAGATTTTGTTTATTTGAGAGAGTGGGAGCAGGAACCGAGAGAGAGGGCAAACAGACTCCCCGCTGAGTGTGGTACCCTATGCGGGGCTCGATTCCAGGACCCCGAGATCATGACTTCACCCAAAATCAAGAGTCAGACGTTCAACTGACTGCACCCCCAGGTGCTCTGAAGAACAGTTTTAAAGGGAAATTTAAAATTTCAGTGTTTTAATCCCATCCCCCTGTTCTTATTATTTCCCATTTTTTGTGCTTGTCGTCTTCATTTTCATATGTATGCACACGTACTTTTGTAAGAGTATTGTGATATAGGAGTAGTTCTGTTTTCCCTTTGAAATTATACATAACATTTTGCTTATCATTATAGTCTTTATATAGGCTTAATGTTTGGTACATAAGTTAGTACTATATCTTATTTTCTTAATAATTCTATTGCTATTCTAAGTCTGCATTCCTCTTGAATATAGTGGGTAAGTTATGGTGTAGGGCACAACTTAATGTATTTGGATTTTCTTTTTAGCAGTTATTTTCTTAGGAATGGGATTATTTTTTTCAAAGTGTATGAGTATTTATATGGCTTTTACTGTTACTGATTATATGTAACTTTACAAAATCTCTTATCTACTTTGATTCATGATAGTGAAAAAGAAGGAAGAGACAGAAAAAAAGACAAGCAGCATTTGAAAAGGAAAAAAGAATCTGATCTACCATCAGCTATTCTTCAGACTAGTGGTGTTTCTGAATTTACTAAAAAGAGAAGCAAACTGGTACTTCCTGCCCCTCAGGTAATCTGATAAAAGCAGTTTTTTCATTGTGTGAACTCATATGTTTATCATTTCCTTAGCAGATGTTTGAGGGTTTATGTGCCAGGCTTTTGCTAGGTGTTGGATGCCCTTAAGAAGTTCACAGTGTGATAGGTGAGCCACATAAAAATAAGTTACTGTGATACAGTACGATAAGTAACAATTTCTCTGTATAAATTATTCTGTCAGGCCTTAAACTGTTCCTGTGATGGTTTAGTAAGTAAATCGTCACCTCTTAGCAATTTGCAAACAGGTTATTGCTCCTGGCCTCTTATTGTAGCTGACTAGCATAAAGGTGATATTTGGCTTTGTGGACTTCAGGCTGCTTTCTTTTTTTAAAGATTTCGTGTATTTTAGAGAGAGAGAGCACGAGTTGGGGGACGGGCGGAGTAGGAGGTAGAGGGACAAGCAGACTCTGTGCTGAGTGCGGAGTCCTATCTGGGCTCCTTCTCACGACCCTGAGATCATCACCTGAACTGAAACCAAGAGTTGGAGGCTTAACGGACCGTGGCACGCAGGCGCCCCTCCCCCTTTTAAAAAGTAGGCTCCGAGACCAGTGTGGAGCCTGGTGCTGCCCAGCGTGGAGCCCAGTGCTGGGCTTGAACTCTCGACCCTGAGATTAGGACCTGAGCTGAGATCAAGAGTCAAGCACTTGACTGACTGAGCCACCCAGGCGCCCTTAGGCTGCGTTCTTATGGGGAATGTTTTACCGTGTCATACTTGTCTTTTTGAAACAACGGCTGTGAAAAGTAATGTGGGAATTGTGGAGAAGAGAGAGAGAAACACACCCTCATTCAGCTTATTCAGGCTCTCTTCCTTTGACTTAATTATAGTTGGTCAAAACCATGGGAGTTTTGAATAAGCCCTTGTTTTATTTTGAGTAGTACAGCTCCGTAGAATCGGGCAGTTTAGTGGAGCAGAGGGATGGACCTCGTGTGACAGAAGAGGTTCTTTCTCCTCATGATGTGCTGGCTGCATCAACAAAGTTCTTGGGCATAAACGTGACATAAGTTTGTCAGATGCTGCCATTCCAAGTAATGATATTTCGTAAATTAAGAGTTTGCCTGTAGCTTTTGTCTTAGTTCTCCTTAGGATGCTTATTTTTGTAAAATTACCAAGATAACAGCTTTTGATTTTTCTTAGGGACCTTGTGACTCAGTGGACTCTGATATTTTAATTGGTTTTCTGTCCCCCCCCCCACTTTGATAGTTTTATACAAACACGATTATTTTATGTTCTTGGTTTATTAATATGTTAGTTGGTTTGAAAGAATTTCTTTATGGAAATATAAGACTTTGCAGCTTGATAGTATATCATATATGGAATTTCCCCCCATATTATGTAGGGAAGACTTTTAAAAACTTTATCATAGAAATTTTCAAATCCACAAATGTAAAGAAAGTAGTACCCCTGTACTCAACACACAGCTTCAGCAATTCATCTTTCTGGAATGTTTAAGTTTTAAGCTATGATGTTCTCCCAGTTAAAATATTGCTGCATGGTGATAACTGTGTCTTTTTAGATTTCAGATGCAGAACTCCAGGAGGTTGTGAAAGTAGGCCAAGCAAGTGAAATTGCACGTCAGACTGCTGAGGAATCTGGCATAACAAACTCTGCCTCCAGTACTCTTTTGTCTGAGTACAATGTCACCAACAACAGCATCGCTCTTCGAACACCTCGCACACCAGCTTCCCAAGATAGAATTCTGCAGGTAACTCATATAGTAGTGTGAGCCTTTCACCTCGTTGTCCTTGAAAATGTTATGAAGGAGAACAGTATGTGATTTGGTTTGTTTCTTTTAGGGTAAACAGCTTGAAACTGAGTCCTGAATGCGTAGATTCTAGAGATTTCTTTATTCTAAATTAGCAGATTAATTAGGTGGCTTCATGTCTACATTTATTAATTCGTAGGTTCTTTTTTTTTTTTGAGGCCAGCTCTTCCTCCTTCATTAATCTTTAGTATCTGTTAATAAAGCACAGTGTTTTAAAATTTCACATTGCCTAGTAATCCTAGAAAGCGGATGTATGTAGTTGGTGATTTTTTTTTTTTAATTTAAATTTTAGTTAATATACAGTCCATATTGGTTTCAGGAGTTGTAGTAGTGATTTTTAAAACTTCCTTGCATTTCTGTACTTAGCTGGAGACAGGCTGCCATCAGTACTGTTTCCCTCTTTCTCCTGAACACATGGGGCGTACAGCTCTATGTGTTCTTAGGGTATTTATATGCCAGAGAATAGCCACACCTAACAGAACACTATTTTTTTTTTTTTTTTAAAGATTTTATTTATTTATTCGACAGAGATAGAGACAGCCAGCGAGAGAGGGAACACAAGCAGGGGGAGTGGGAGAGGAAGAAGCAGGCTCATAGCA
>NC_048236.1:3021190-3081184 GCF_002007445.2 Ailuropoda melanoleuca
CCCAGGCGCCCCTAACAGAACACTATTGATCACCCTTACGTCTCATTTCCTCTTCTCTGATAGTCAGAAATATAATTTTTTTTTTAAAGATTTTATTTATTTGATGCAGAGAGACAGCGAGAGAGGGAACACAAGCAAGGGGAGTTTGAGAGGGAGAAGCAGGCTTCCTGCTGAGCAGGTGATGCAGGGCTCGATCCCAGAACACTGGGATCATGACCTGAGCCGAAGGCAGATGCTTAATGGCTGAGCCACCCAGGGGCCCCAGAAATATAATTTTTTATTTATATATAATATCTATTTATTTAGAGAGCAAGCACACACAAGTGGGGTGTGAAGGGGCAGAGAGAGAGGGAGAGAGAGAGAGGATCTTAAGTCTGATGCAGGGCTCGATCCCAAAGCCCTGAGATCATGATCTGAGCTGAAATCGAGTCGGATGCCTAACTGATTGTGCCACCCAGGCACCCCCAGAAATTTTAATTTTAAGGTCTTGATTTGGAGTCAGATAAACTTAGTAAGAGAAACAGTTGTGCTCCTCATTGCTTGCTCTCTAGAGGCTCCAGTTAGAACTCTTTGTTTTTACCACCTTATTGCTAGGACACTTGTTACTTATGGATTTATTTTTAGTTTTAGCCATTTTTCCACTTGGGAGTTTGAACATTTGGCGCTCACACCCTCTTCCTCTACCATGCATACGCACTCTTCCCATCCCTCATGTTCCATTATGATTATATCATAATTTTGATGACCGTGTAAACTGTATTAATTGCTGAGCCTACAAAGTGCCTTGTAATTACTATACTGCACATTATCTTTTTCTTTGAGTTAATGCTTATTTTATTCACATGCTAAATTTTCTCATTACTTAGCAGGAATTCAACTCTAGACTTGACACTATATGTGTAAATCTCCTGTAATCTGATCAAATTTTAGATATTCTTAGCTTTTTGAAGAGGTCTTTCTCAAAATTTCTGAATGTTCTATTTTGGACTGATTATTCTTTAGATCTTGTTTACAGCTTGTTCTCTTATTTCCTGGCACCCTAGAAAATCCCTTGGATTGCCTCTTCCCTGGCTCCCACGCCTTTGGTTTTCTTGGTTTACGCCCTTGTTAATGAAGCATGTCCTTTGGTAACTTTCTGAGGATGGGTTCATGGCAGATGGAATTTTTTTTTTTTTTTAAAGATTTTATTTATTTACTTGACAGAGATAGAGACAGCCAGCGAGAGAGGGGACACAAGCAGGGGGAGTGGGAGAGGAAGAAGCAGGCTCATAGCAGAGGAGCCAGATGTGGGGCTCGATCCCACAACGCTGGGATCATGCCCTGAGCCGAAGGCAGACGCTTAACCGCTGTGCCACCCAGGCGCCCCCATGGCAGATGGAATTTTTAAGACCTTGCATATATATAAATTTCTGTTCTGTCCTCTTAACTGATTGATAGTATAACTGGGTATAGAATTCCAGGTTGAAATCTTCTTTTCTTTTTTTTTTTTTTCCCCCTTTTAAGTAAGCTCTGTACCCAGCATGGGGCTTGAACTCATGACCCTGAGATCAAGAGTTGCATGCTCCACCGAGTGAGTCAGCCAGGCACTCCCAGATTGAAATGGTTTTTGTTTACAGTTTTGAAGGCAGTGCTCCAACATCTTCTGGCTTCTGTTACAGCTCTTGAGATCACCTGTGCCATTTAGGTTGTTAATAGCAAACCCCTTTTTCTCTCCCTCTGGAAGCTTATATGATCTCTTTTTCACATACATATTTCTTGGTGTGGGTCTGTTTTCAATCACTGTGCTGGGTACTTGGTGGATCTTTTCATTCTGGAGACTGACTCATGGTCTTCGATTCTGGGATGTTATTTTGAAAATTTTTGTTTCCTCCTTTCATTGGTCTGTTCCTTTTTATGAACCTCAAATTTTCTTATTCCTTTCTGGTTTCCTGTTTTGATTCACCTTTTGGTTTATTGCTAGGAGATTTTTTGAATTTTATCTTTGTTCAGTTTTTGAATTTTTACTATCACATTTTTAATTTCTAAGAGCTCTTTTTAAAAATGTGTTCAGTTTTTAAGTGTCTCATTTAATGAATATTTTGTCTTTTTCTCTGAGGCTATTAATGATGGTTTTGTTTTGTTCTTAAAAGTTTTCTTTTCCCTGCATAGTGTTTAAGTTTCTTTTGTTCTGTTTTTTGTATTGGATGTTTCCTCAAATATCTTGTAATCTTTAGCTCTCTGCCTATATCTGCCTATTTCTAAGGGTTAAGGGCAGGGCAATTAAAAGTAGACTAGANTAGAAGCCACAGAGAAGGGTACCTGCGTGGCTCAGATGGTTGGGCATCTGCCTTCCGCTCAGGGCGTGATCCCGGCGTTATGGGATCGAGCCCCACATCAGGCTCCTCTGCTGTGAGCCTGCTTCTTCCTCTCCCACTCCCCCTGCTTGTGTTCCCTCTCTCGCTGGCTGTCTCTCTCTGTCAAGTGGGTAAATAAAATCTTTAAAAAAAAAATAAAATAAAATAAAAGTAGACTAGAAGCTCCTTGGGTAAGGCCTCCTTGATTCCAGGCTGAACTGGCTGGGGGGGTTTCGTTGGCAAATTCTCCCCCCCAAAGATTTATTTATTTATTTTAGAGAGAAAGCTAATGTGCACAGGGGGAGGGAGGAGTAAAGGGAGAGGGAGAGAATCTCAAGCAGATTTCCCACTGAGCATGGAACATGATGTGGGGCTCAATCTCATGACCCTAAGATCATGACCTGAGCTGAAATCAAGAGTCAGATGCCCAACCAACTGAGCTGCCCAGGCACCCATCATTGGCAAATTCTTGATGTCAGTATTTCTACATCTTTTCTTTCGTTTTTTTTTTTTTTAAAGATTTTATTTATTTATTTGAGAGAGAGAGAGAGAGAGACAGCCAGCGAGAGAGGGAACACAAGCAGGGGGAGTGGGAGAGGAAGAAGCAGGCTCATAGCGGAAGAGCCCGATGTGGGGCTCGATCCCATAACGCCGGGATCACGCCCTGAGCCGAAGGCAGACGCTTAACCGCTGTGCCACCCAGGCGCCCCTCTACATCTTTTCTTTTAGGTTAGTCAAATTTCTGAGAGAAGTGGCTTCCAATCTCCTGCCCAGAGGTATAAAGCTGGCCAGCCTTTTGGGAGCCTAGTTGGGGAAGAATGTTTGTATTTGGGCTGGCAAAAGGAACACACACAAGACTTTGATAATGTGAAATTCAAGGTTCCTTCCAATGAATATGAACAACACAGTAATGGAATGAATAAGCCTTGCTTTGGTTATCTTCATTTTGCCCCAAAACTTACCGGCTTAAAACATTTTATTGTGTTAATGGTCTCTGTTGGTCAGGAATTTGGCCAGGGCACAGAAAGAATGGCTTGTCTCTGTTCCATGAAGTCTAGGGCCTCAGCTAAGAAGACTCAACATTTGGGGGTGTCTTGATACATAGGGGCTTGAATCATCATCTTTCCATGTCTGGTAGTTGATGCTGGCTGTGGGTTGGGTCCTCACCTGGGAATGGGGAGTAAATCTGTGTGTGGCCTCTCTGTGGCTTGGGCTTTCTTTCAGCAGGTGGCCTCAAAACAGTTGAACTTCTCTCATGGTGTCTCTAGGCCCCAGTGGGGGTGTTGTAGTCAGTGTGGTGGAAAGCTGTGTTTTTGTTCACCCTGCCTTGGAAGTCAAGCAGTGTCACTTTGCTGCATTTTGTTAGTCATAGGTAAATCACAAGGCTGCCTGGATTCAAAAAAAGGGGACATAGACCCCCACCTCTTGATGGGAGTTCTATCAAAGTTGGATCATAAGAAGAGCACATGAGATGAGAGATATGGCTGTGACTATCTTGAAAAATGTAGTCTCTCACAGGGCTGGAGTTGGGGATGAGGAGATTGTGGGTGCAGTGATAGTAGTGAGTGTAGGGCTGTGGTAGAGGGGCTAAAGAGAGCAATGTCAGACTTGCCTAAAGAGAACAGCAAGTCTTCAGAAAGGAACCTGCTCTCGTGAGTTTTCTCAGGAAGTGAATAGGCCACTTAGTGGTATCTTACCAGTTGACGAAACTGAGACTCAGAGGGGCTAATGAAGACTGAATAGAGTTAGTGATAAAGCCAGACTAAAATCTGGGTGTTCTGGTGGCGCCTGGTAGCTCAGTCAGTTAAGCGTCTGACTCTTGATTTTGGCTCAGGTCATGATCTCTGGGTCGTGAGGTTGAGCCCTGTGTTGGGCTCCATGTGGAGCTTGGAGCCTACTTAAGATTTTCTCTCTTTCCCTTTGCCCTTACCACCCCCCCCCACTCACGCATGTATGCACACTCATGTGCTTGTGTGCGTGCGGTCTCTCAAAAAAGAAAAATCTGGTTGTCGTGACATGTAGGCTCACATGGGAAAATCTGAATTCTTAGTTCTTTATGATTGTAAAGAGATTTGGCACAGGTAATAGAAGCTTTTGGGTCATGATAATTTCATTTCAAAACATTTCTTTTTTTCTTTTTTTTTTTTTTTAAAGATTTTATTTATTTATTCGACAGAGATAGAGACAGCCAGCGAGAGAGGGAACACAAGCAGGGGAGTGGGAGAGGAAGAAGCAGGCGCATAGCGGAGGAGCCTGATGTGGGGCTCGATCCCATAACGCCGGGATCACGCCCTGAGCCGAAGGCAGACGCTCACTGCTGTGCCCCCCATCGCCCCCCCAAACATTTCTTGACATTTTAAACTTCATTCCAAAACCTCTGAGATGCTATGTTAGGCTGACAGAGGAATAGAAGTATTGAATGCTGCCACGGCCCAGAGTTCATTTTCTCTCTTGGTGTTCATTAAGAACATGTATAAGAATTCTGTCTCCTTTGAGATTTATATAGTAGGACCAGAAGAGAGGACTCTGCTCTCCTGGCTGAACTGTTAAAATACATTTCTTTACCTTCTTGTTTATCAGGAAGCTCAGAACCTCATGGCCCTGACCAATGTGGACACCCCATTAAAAGGTGGACTTAACACCCCTTTGCACGAGAGTGACTTCTCAGGTGTGACTCCACAGCGGCAGGTTGTTCAGACTCCAAACACAGTTCTTTCTACCCCATTCAGGTATTGTGAATAAGTAAGCCTTTTCTGTTTTAGGAAAACTTGAATCCAAGGATTGGACGTGTTTGCTTTAGTAATGTTGATGGAGAATGGAAATAAGGGTTCAATTTGCCTTTTTGATTTCTTCTCACTCATAGTAGTAAATAACAATAATAATAGCCAGGAATTGGTTAGAACTATATGGAACTTTCTTCTTTTTTCAGGGTTTCTGATGCTGTCACCTTGTTTCTGAATACATTTTATCTGATTTAAAAGAACAAATCGTCCACTGTTAATGATCATTTGTTGAATTTTATAAAAGTTGTAGTCCTTTATCTGTGTATTACTATTGCTTTTCTCCCAGCATTTTATTATGAAAATTTCTAACATTCAGAGAGGTCAAAAGAATGGGAAAACAAACATCCGTATTACTTATCTCCTAGATTCTGCAGTTGTTAGCATCTTACTGTATTTGATTTATCATATATCCGTCAGTCCATCTAATTTTTTAATGCACTTCAAAGTAAGTTGCAGGTTTCTGTCCATTTCACTTCTAACACTGTCTTGTGTATATCATTAACTAGAGGTCAGAGTTCAGTCTTTGTTTTTAATTTTTTTGTTTTGTTTTAAGTTACTGTTTTTTAAGAAGACTTTTTGAGATAAAAATGCTGTAGAAGCAAGTCATATTAAAATGAAATTTGAGCTTTTAAGGTTGGAAATCTTTGGGCTTTACTTTTAATTTTCAGTGTTAGGGGTATGTCCTCCTCCTGGTTGTTTAGTATGGGAAGCATCTCAGGCTGTTATAACTGTACCCAACAGCAGGATCAAGAAGCATCAGCAGCCAAATCCTTTTAATATTTAATACTTTTGCAAGGCTTGTAGGAGAGCCTAATCCCTCTTTTTCCTGTGAATGTCTTCTCTCAACTAGATTGTAAGCTCCTTGGGGACAGGGACCATGTCTAATGATAACACCCCACCTCACCTTTGGGAACACCTGTCTGGCAGTGCCACTTGTCTGCAACAGCCAAGATAAAGGAAATAAGCAACAGCAACAACAACAGAGAAAGGCTTTGATCAATTAAAATATAAGTTGCAGACTGTATGGACTTTATTCCTGAGAGAGTCTCTGCCTTCACTCAGTATATATAAGCCTGTGTTTGGTTTCCAAACAAAATGTACAGGGAGTAACTACTGAAGTAGCCAACAGATCCTCACCACGAGGGCCAAATGATACGATGAAGACACTGAACTAAAAAAAGAGTTTCCTGGGGGTGTTTGAGCAGGGTGGCTGACCTCCATGTTCTCATCCACCCTGCGGTGCATCAAGGAAGAGTTGAAATAATGCTTGGTGGGCCTCGTTTAACAAGGCAAGAAAATGTCAGATGGAATAATTTGGAAGTCATTAAAGTGAAAATACTATGTGTAATACTATGTGTAAATACTAAGCTACTTGAACTAAACCTGTTTTATAACCTAGAAAGCTGACGTAAAACCAGGTAGGGAGACAGAATTTCTGTGATCTTTCTTTCTTTCTTTTATGCTTTCACATAAAATATTGTGAAAATTATTTTCACATAGTTTGTGTGAAAAACACTTGAAAGTACAATCCAGATAAAATTGGTGCTTTCATTAATTGGAATTTCTGTCTTTCTAGGACTCCTTCTCATGGATCTGAAGGGTTGACTCCCCGCAGTGGGACAACTCCCAAACCGGTTATTAACTCCACCCCCGGTAGAACGCCTCTTCGAGACAAGTTAAACATTAATCCTGAGGATGGAATGGCAGACTACAGTGACCCCTCTTATGTGAAGCAGATGGTACATGTCAATTCCCTTTTAATACTATTTTTATAAAAAACCGTTCTGTCTCATGGGTGCTGTATTAAAATATTTCCCCTCATTGGTGCACATTGCATACACCTTAAGAAACTGTATACCTGCGGATGCCAGAAAAGAATGATTGGAGGACTCGAGAAGGAGAACCTTTGGTCTTATAAGCCTACTTATTAATATGTTTGTGAATATTGATTATGCTGATAGTAATGCTCCTTGTATCTCATATGATTTTATTTTTTATCATTTGCTAATGATAGTTTACTTTCTTTTTTTTTTTTTTAAGATTTTATTTATTTATTTGGCAAGATAGAGACAGCCAGTGAGAGGAACACAAGCAGGGGGAGTGGGAGAGGAAGAAGCAGGCTCACAGCAGAGGAGCCTGATGTGGGGCTCGATCCCATAACGCCGGGATCACGCCCTGAGCCGAAGGCAGATGCTTAACCGCTGTGCCACCCAGGTGCCCCGATAGTTTACTTTCTTGACTGATACTTTTTTTTTCTATTTCTATAAAATAAAATTTGAGTTTGGAATGCTTCATAAATTAGGTTTTGAGCCTTGATTCCTCTGTTTGCCCTATACTTTTGGAAGAATAGTCTAGATCTCAAAGGCAAGTTAAGTTGATGTTTATTGCTTATCTTAGTGAAGTTTTCCTTTGTGTATTTTGCAAGCTGATACAGACAGCTAGTTATAAAAGCCACAGTTTTATTTCTGTTCTTGTTACTGCTTTTATTATGTTACTATTGGGTCTTATTATGTGATGCCACAGAAAATCATTGTAAGATGTTTTTTTAATGAGTTCCAGCGATATTGGCCTATTTTCACTTTACAAATTAATTCTACCTTCATGTATAGATTTGGTTAGTTTAGAATTTTTTTGATGCCCAAATTGATATCAGCTAATATCAACTGTGAATGGCTACATGACAACTAAACAAATGAAGAATGTAATGTGTGCAAAGTGCTGATCTGGAGACTTGAAAGGAGCTGAGGTTGAGTAAAGATGTCCTTTGTCTTAAGGAAGTTTATATTTTGGAGAGATTGGCGTACTAAACCATGTCTGAAAATAATTGTAATATAAGAACAGAGTAAGCTCTCTGAGTAAAACCAGCATACTTAGGGTGGCCAAAGAAAGAAATAATCACGTTTGTTGGGTGGGCACTTGGAAAGCCTTCATTGAGGAGGTATGCTCAGAAGGAGATTGGGGTCTATCTCAGATGGAGGCCACGATGTGAGTAAGCATGGAGCATGTTTTGGACCTAGCAGCTCATCGGGTCCTCACACCTACCATACATGTAATGGAGCTGTGGGGAATGAGACTGGAAAGGTAAGCCAAGGATGTACTGGGGAAAACTTGGGATACCAGGCAGTTTCTTTCGGGAAAAGTAGACTGTTTTCTTTGGCCATCATATGACCTAGTAATTCCTTCCTTCCTCCCTCCCTCCCTCCCTCCCTCCCTTCCTTCCTTCCTCCCTCCCTCCCTTCCATTTGTTTTTAAGTAAACTCTATGCCCAACATGGGGTTTGAACTCATGACCCCAAGGTCAGGAGTCGCATTCTCCACTGACTGAGCCAGCCGGGTGCCCTAGTCTATTAAAAATAAGCACACACAAAAATTCAGGCATCTTTTCAGATTAGGTTTAATTAGTCCAAGGACAAATTAACTTGTGAACTTGTTCTTTTCATTTGCTGTTAAATTTCAGTTTCAGAAATGTTTTCCTTAAATGGAAATCCTAAAGGATTTTTCTGCCCCTGCAGAGGTAATTCCCAAACCGTCTATTAGAATATCCCTGAGTAATTGTATCGATCACAAATCAGAGTTATTGGTCTTAATTTAGAGAAGAAAGTGAGTTAGAAATCAAGCAAAAAACTTGTCTGAGCTCTGAAGGTAGGGATCATTTTTCTAGAATTAAAATAAGCTAATTATTTTTTAGAAACTCTTAAAAGAATATTGGTTGAATTCTTAATGTGTATGAATTTAGATGGACCAATTTTTTTCTACAGGAGAGAGAATCTCGTGAACATCTCCGTTTAGGATTGTTGGGCCTTCCTGCCCCTAAGAATGACTTTGAAATTGTTCTGCCAGAAAATGCTGAGAAGGAGCTGGAAGACCGTGAAATAGATGATACTTACATTGAAGATGCAGCTGATGTGGATGCACGAAAGCAGGTGGGTAATTGTGCTAGAAAGGAAGTGTGAAGTTGCTGAGCTATGTCAGTGGACTGAGAGAATAAAGAATGGTCATTAAATGTGTCAAGATCCCTCCTTAAAAAAAACAAAACGTTTTTTCAGTATTTAAAGAGATTTCTCTAAAGTAAATTACTTACCATTATTAATAACATAAAATCATGTAATTAATAATATACCGAGAATATCTTTTTTTTTTTTTTTAAAGATTTTATTTATTTATTTGACAGAGATAGAGACAGCCAGCGAGAGAGGGGACACAGCAGGGGGAGTGGGAGAGGAAGAAGCAGGCTCATAACAGAGGAGCCTGATGTGGGGCTCGATCCCATAACGCCGGGATCACGCCCTGAGCCGAAGGCAGATGCTTAACCGCTGTGCCACCCAGGCACCCCTATACCGAGAATATCTTGATAGGCGTTCTTAAGATGTGTATGTATATATATAATTTAAATACCTTCTATCAGATTTGTGATGCCTCTTTAATATACACATAAATAGTCTTTTATTTTATTTTTTTGATTTTATTTTTTTATATTAGTGAGTGTGCAGCGGGGGAAAGAGGGAAATTTCGAGTGTGTCAGAATAATAATAGTAACATCTTATACTGATATATCTCATAGTTACTTACTTATTTGCACATACTAACCTGGTGATGTAAATAGGATAGGTATTAGCTTCATTTTAGAAGTGAGGAAATAATCTCAGGTTAATTAACTTTCCCAGCTTTCATATTTGGGAAGTGGTGAATCTTGATCTCACACTGAGGTCATGTGACCCCTCTTAGGAATTCTTTCTGGAGTCCATTTCAGGATGATCTTAGAAGTTGAGTGATTTCATGGAACTGAAGTGTGAGTAGCATCAATACAAATATATTTTAGAAATCACATGAATGTGCTTTTAATACAGGATAATACTTTTTGTGTTTAGTTCTCTTAGTTACTTTGTTCTACATATACTCTTAGAAATGCTGTGAAATTCTAATGTGTTAACTCACATAATTCATGATTTAAGAATCAGAAAACAACACATTCATTGGTTGGCTTTTTAAATTAAAAATCACTGACTTTTGGGGTGGAAGTGAGGGTTGTATTGCAGGAGGAACAATTGAGAGTCCCTTCTAAGTTTAGGATTCCAATTTATTTATTTTTAATTTTTAAATTTTATTTTAATTCCAATATAGTTAACATACAGTGTAATATTAGTTTCAGGTGTACTATGTAGTGATTCGACACTTCATACATACACATCATCCAGTGCTCATCGCGACAAGTGCACTCCTTAATCCCCAGCACCCATTTCACCCTTTCCCCCACCCACCCTTCTGTTAACCGTCAGTTTGTTCTCTGTAGTTAAGAGTCTGTTTCTTGGTTTGTCTCTCTCTTTTTCCTTTTGCTGGTTTTATTATATTCTATATATGAGTGAAATCATATGGTACTTGTCTTTCTCTGACTGACTTATTTCGGTTAACATTATACCCTGTCTCCATCCATGTTTTTGCAATTGGCAAGATTTCATTCTTTATGGCTAAAGGCTGAATAATACTCCATTGTAGTGTGTGTGGGTGTGTATCGTGTCTTCTCTATCCATACACACACAAATACATATGTGTATGTACATATAAACATACATCCATCACATCTTTATCCATTTAGCTCTCCGTAGACACTTGGGCTACTTCCATAATTTGTCTATTGTAATTAATGCTGCTCTAAACGTAAGGGTGCATGTATCCCTTTGAATTAGTGTTTTTGTGGTTTTTTGTGTAAATGCCCAGTAATGTGATTGCTGGATCGTAGGGCAGTTCTATTTTTAACTTTCTGAGGAACTTCCCATACTGTTTCCCACAGTGGCTGCACCAGTTTGCATTCCTGATAACAGTACAGGAGGGTTCCTTTTTCTCCACATCCTTGCCAACACTTGTTGTTTCTTGTGTTTTTAAAGTTAGCCATTCTGACAGGTGTGGGTGATATCTTATTGTAGCTTTTTTTCTTTTTTAAAGATTTTATTTATTTATTTGACAGAGATAGAGACAGCCAGCGAGACAGGGAACACAAGCAGGGGGAGTGGGAGAGGAAGAAGCAGGCTCATAGAGGAGCCTGATGTGGGGCTCGATCCCATAACGCCAGGATCACGCCCTGAGCCGAAGGCAGACGCTTAACCACTGTGCCACCCAGGCGCCCCCTTATTGTAGCTTTTAAAAAAAATTTTTTTAAGTAGGCTCCACACCCAATGTGGGGCTTGAACTCACGACCCTGAGAGCAAGAGTCAGATGCTCTGCCAACTGAGCCAGCTAGGTGCCCCTATCTCATCGTAGTTTTGATTTGCATTGCCCTGTTGATGAGAGATGTTGAGCGTCTTTTCATATGTCCATTAGCCATCTGGATGTCATCTTGGAAAAGTGTCTGTTCACATCTTCTGCCCATTTTTTTTCTTCTGCCCATTTTTTAATTGAATCATTTGTATTTTGGTGTTGAGTTGTGTAAATTCTTTATATATTTTGGATACTAACTCTTTATTGGATATGTCATTTGCAAATACCTTCTCCCATTCAACAGGTTGCCTTTTAGTTTTGTTGATCATTTCCTTCAGTGTGCAGAAGCTTTTAATTTTGATGTAATCCCATAGTTTATTTTTGCTTTTATTTCCCTTGCCTCAGGAGGCATATCTAGAAAAATGTTGCTACAGCTGATGTCAGAGACATTACTGCCTGTGCTCTTTTCTAGGATTTTTATTAGGATTCCAGTTTAAACAAGAAAAGAATGACTATCTGATGGATGGAGCCATGTAAACTTGGAGAATGCTCTAGTAGCTGTTGGCAGTTGTTAGTTTGTATTGTAAGGAGAGAATGAATAGACTGATTCTGTTGCCTTATATTGTTTTTCTACAAACTTACACAGGTTTCTGTAGCATTAGCTCTTGAACATACATGTTCTTATAAAGTGTTCTCAACTCTAATGAAATGTGGCATATACTGCATAGCTGTAATAATGGATATAACAATAATTTTTTAAGGCTATACGAGAGGCAGAGCGTGTAAAGGAAATGAAACGAATGCACAAAGCTGTCCAGAAAGATCTGCCAAGACCATCAGAAGTAAGTGTTAGAATTTCTGGCTTAGGAGGTTTTAAGTTTCTTCTTTTATGATTGATGTTTTTATATCATTCATAAAGTCTGTAAAACATAATTTTATCTACTTTCTGGAATATAGTAAAGCAGTTCCCAGATTTAATCTCTAAAATGTTTCACTGGTACAAGTAAGACCTTAGAAGGGGAAAAAAAAAAAAGTTTCTTTTGAAAACGTAAAACCGCTATTCACGCTAGAACAAGTAATAGCATCTGTATTGCAGTGATATGTTTGGTAATTGCACTTGTTTTAAAATTTTAGGTAAATGAAACTATTCTAAGACCCCTAAATGTGGAACCACCTCTAACAGATTTACAAAAAAGTGAAGAACTAATCAAAAAAGAAATGATCACAATGCTTCATTATGACCTTCTGCATCACCCTTACGAACCATCTGGAAATAAAAAAGGAAAAACTGTGGGATTTGGTACTAATAATTCAGAACACATTGCCTATCTGGAACATAATCCTTATGAAAAATTCTCCAAAGAAGAGCTCAAAAAGGTATGATTCAACAGGAATGTTTTAGTCTTTATTAAAGTATTTATTAAGTACTATGTATCATGGACGAACATGAGCTTTATTTTCTCATGCTGATATTTATAAACAAGTGAATTATGTGATTAGGACATAAACATTCATATTAAGTGTTAGGAAGAAGACGTACTTGACCACACCCTCTCCCCTTCTGTGCTAGGGCTCTTCAGGTGATCACTGGCTTAGGTGGCAAGGTGTTTTTGTTTCATGGGTGTATGTCTGATGGACAGTTGCTGTGATTGCCAGTTCCTGTGTTTCGCTCTGCTACTTCTGAGTAGAATTGAATGCCTTTAATACTTAAATCTCGTTTATTTAGATTAATATGAAAAAGCAAGCATATATTCAAAATGTTTCTTTCACCTAGTCAGAGAAAGGAAATACTGTTTACTGAATTTCTTTCCCTCACAGGATTTCCCACTATCCTTTTGGATAAGTAAATACAGAAACGTTTTCTTGTATAAAGTCTGTCCTGCCTCTTCCTCCATATGCATTTGATTATTTCTGCTTTGACAGAGCAAACAGCTGTGACTGTGAATAGAAATCTGTTCCATGGTATGAGAAAATACAGTTGGTGCCGTGGCTGGAAGCAGAGTGATCATTAGCTTTACTCATTTTTCTGTAGGCCTTAGCCCGGAGGGGCAGTGACAGACCTGTTGATTGGTATGGGCTATTGCATACTTGGGAGAAACTACCCATAAGATATCTTTTTTCTATCTTCTCCCCAGTTCTTTCCCTCTGCCCTTTTCTTACTTTCTGTTTTCCTTGTTGCAGAAGTAATGCGTGTTTATTAAAGGATTTTTAGAAAATAGAGAAAGGAAGGGTTTAAATTTATATCTGAACAGTTTGCCCCTGATTTCTGAATAACTCTTGAGTTACTGTTTTTTAGCAAGTGCGATGGGAAACCGACATCTGTTGAGGGCCTGTTCCTGTGGCAAGCACATTTAATAATCGGACTGAGGTTGAGAATTACACTCTGAATTCCATACTTGAACAGTCTCCTCTCTTTAGAGTAAAAATAGGGGAAGATGGGATTTAAGAATTTATGTATGGAAACCTGAAATAAGGATCACATTGTGATCGCTTGTTGCCTGATAGAAGGTTCTATAGGGGGTAGATTCTAATAAAATTTTTGAAAATAATAATTGTAGGTAGTGCTTTGGAATTATTTGAAACCATTACAGAGTAGTTTGAATATTGTTTTATATTTTATGTATGTATTTATAGTCGTCTGTGTTCCAAAAAGAATTGGAAGCAGCTGTTTACTTAGATTATGGAGAGTTTAAAGATAACTTAGTCATACTCTCTTCTAATAATTACAAGAGCGGAATTTGTAAATTTTTATTCTGTACAGTTTGGGAGTGATATACCGTATGTCTTATGAAGTGTCAGATTTTCATTAAAAATGTTAAAATTGGTTTGTTCTCATTATTTCCTCTCAGAGATACTGTTTTAAAGAATCTGTTCTGTATCTTCTATAGACATGATTTTTCATTGTTTTAAGTATATATTTTGGTCTTATTTTCTGATGTATTAGAATGATTGAAAGCTTCCTTTAAGGCACAAAAAAAATAGTTGTCAGTTTTGATCCATGAAACAAAGGGCTGGAAAAAGTTTATGTGGTACGCTCTTGGAGTCATTGTGTCTGACGTTGGGCCAGGCTCTGTATGTATATTGTATCACTTAATCCTAATAACAAACATGTCAGGTAGGTATTATCCTCATTTTGCAGATGAGAAATGGGCTCAGAGATGTTAAGCAAGTTCAGACAGCTCCTTAAATGGTAAAGCTATGATTTGTATCCAGGCCTGTCCAACTCGATCCCCCTCATTCTGTCATCTTAAACTTTCTTTCGTAGTAAGTGGAACCTGGTCTGTGATCCATTATTTTTTGATCTGTGCCTCCGCCTCATTCTCTGGCAATGTCAGCGGCATTTCATCAGATGAGAAAAAAGGCCTGTATCAAAAGAAATGCCTAGTTCCCCTTCACAATCCTGTGAACTCTAATGTGTAGGGTGGGATTGGTAGAGTGGAAGGAGCACGGCCAAGCATAGGTACCATTTGGCTTGGGCACGATCCTGCCTTGCCTTTCTTAGTGATGTGTTTTTGAACAAGTTGCTTAATGTCTCTGAGCCTTAGTTTCATCACCTTTAAAATGAGGTTGATATTAGCTACTTTTAAGGTGGTGTGGTATTTGGAGAGAATGTAAGTGAAACCTTTAGACTGAAGTGTTTCTGGCATCTAGTAGATAACCAAGAAATGGTGGCTACTATTACAGTGAGTGAAGGCAAAGGGTGTTTATGTTATTGGGGATACATGGACGCTTGCCTTTTTAGATCCGCCTGCACCAACCTATTGGCTTCTTAATTCTTTGCTTAAGTATTGTTCTTCCCTTCCACAAAAAACAACTAGTCAACCCAAACTCCTTGCCTTTACCCAAAGAAAGAGGAAAAACTAGTTTTTTAAAGCTCTCTCTTGATGGCAAGCTATTTTAGTACCCAAACTTACTGAAATTATTACTGTTCGCAGGCCCAGGATGTTCTGGTGCAGGAGATGGAAGTGGTCAAACAAGGTATGAGCCACGGAGAACTCTCAAGTGAAGCTTATAACCAGGTGTGGGAAGAGTGCTACAGTCAAGTTTTGTATCTTCCCGGGCAGAGCCGCTACACACGGGCCAACCTAGCTAGCAAAAAGGACAGGATTGAGTCACTTGAAAAGAGGCTTGAGGTTGGTATCCTTTTCAAATTCTATTTAAAGTGTATCTTTTTTTTTTTTTTAAAGATTTTATTTATTTATTCGACAGAGATAGAGACAGCCAGCGAAGAGAGGGAACACAAGCAAGGGGAGTGGGAGAGGAAGAAGCAGGCTCATAGTGGAGGCGCCCGATGTGGGGCTCGATCCCATAACGCCGGGATCACGCCCTGAGCTGAAGGCAGACGCTTAACCGCTGTGCCACCCAGGCGCCCCTTAAAGTGTATCTTGATTGAAATAATGAAGCAAATAATACCACTGGAGACAATTTCAGAAAAGTAGACTGGGTGATTGTTGCTTTTGCAATTTTTTAAAAAGTCTATTTATTTGTTTTAGTAGTCTCTACACTCAGTGTGGAGCTCGAACTTCCGACCCTGAGATCAAGAGTTGCATGCTCTTCTGACTGAGCCAGCCAGGTGCCCCTTGCTTTTGCAGTTCTCGAGGGAAGACTACACTGAAGTGTTTGATCTTCTTTGACTTTCATTGGTTTTCAGAATTGCTGGCCGTTTATGATAAAGAGTGTCCTCCAGGTTGATCACAGGTCAAACAGAACCTTTTAAATGTGGGAGCAGGAGATGAGAAGTTAACACTAATCACTCAGAATAGTGGACTTCAGTGCTAGAACAGAAGGGAGCTAGAATAAGGAGGGAGCTCAGTGGTACCAAGAAGCTTTTTTTTTTCTATAGCCAAGGGAGCATATTTATAAAACTTTGGTTCCTTTCTGTTCATCCTCTGATTGCTTTTTTGTTTGTTACAGAGAGAGCACTGAGCTGGATTATCTTAGACAATGGCTTCTGTGATTTTTTCACATCTGAGGAAATGTTGAAATGTACTAGATGGGGATTTCATGGCATATGGTTTCTTAATATAGTCTGCGTGTTTTGAATTCCAGAATCTGTGTAGGCATTTTGCCAAGGGCATGTAAATTGTGGTTCGTGGACCACTAGGCTGCCTTGTGGATTCTTAATGGTGGTCTTCAGGGATGTTTCTGAGGCCAGGGTGGGATGGGGGAATCTAGGGGTGCTACAGGCAATCACATGAAGAAATGGCCTCAAATTTACTCTTATGTGAATACCAATTTCTTTTTACAGAAAGCAGGTTGGAAAATATTTTTATTTAGTGTTGAAATAACAAATGGTGATATCACTTGGGGGGTGTTGGTGCTGTGTGGGCCTAGGGAAATGAACAGGAAAAAGCACTTTTTGATTATGAAATTATTTTAAGTCCAGACTTTACTTTTAAGACCACATGTATAGGCACCTGATGATTAACACCTTTGAGCCTCTTTTATCATTTAGTGGGAAATTATTTTCTGTTTGAAGTAATTCTCATCTCGGGTGAAATCTTTGCAATCCAGTTACTGCTAGTTACTCCAGTTGTATTTCGAACTTCCAGCAGGGTGTGCTGTTGTGCTGTGTTTTAATTCACGATTTAAAGTCAGGCAAAGGAGAACATCAGTGGTTACATTTTAAGTTCTATTTTCTGTTGTGCAGGCTTCGTTTCTTATTTATAAATGGTAGTTAATGTAATCCTGATCTAAGGTCACATCATAATTGATTAGAAAGTTATTTGGAAAGCTTCCTTGTAACACTGATACATAAATACTTTGGTCTCTCACTTAGTTTGAAATGCTTCTCATTTGAGGTGGGTAAACTTTTTCTGCCTCAAGTGGTAAGGACATTTTGTGCTCTTTAAGATATAAAAAAAGTTTTTCCCTAAATCTCATTTACTTTGTTGAGGCACTAACTTTCATGACAGCAAATAAATGTGTCACAAAGTGAGTGGTGCCATAAAGTACAGTAATTTTTATTTTTATGTTGAATTGGTCTTGTGCATTTTGAAGGGAAAACTACAGAAAGAACCACTGCTGTTCTTTTGGAGATTTATTTGGGTCGTTTATGAGCAACCATTAAAAACATGTGGTTCTCTTTGTTCAGTTCAGTACCAGGAACTGAAATCTTCCGTTGAACTATTTTTGTTGAAGGATTGGTGATTTTGGAAGAATATTCATAAAACAGTCTGAAGTAATTTTTCTTTTCTTGACTTCTGGATAACTTACTTTATTGTTTACCCAGCTAGTTACTTTTAAAGAATATGTAATCAAATCCTTTAATTTAGTAAACTACACTTATTTCAAATGAAAGTTCATTAAATCTTTAAAAAGAAGAAAAGAGACTCAAAAACCCAAATAAACAAATCCCCCATTTTATTTGTATCCATCCCTAATTCAGAACTCGGTTTGTGTTAGCTTATTTTAGTTTTTGAAGACACAATTCTACTGGTTTGAAATACATAAATATTTTATTTCAATTGTGGTAATTCTTTCATCATTTCAGTTGATTGCTAAATTATAAACATTATTCAAAGTCTGTTGTGGGGAAGGAACTCCAGTCGTATTATATAAACTAAATGCTGTACTTAAATTATTCTTTCCACTCTTCGGTTCAGGGAGATATGCCTTTCTGTGCAAGCATGATGCACCGTGGCTGCCAGTGTGTTTGATTTTTGCTGTCATGAACTTTGGAACAGTGAATCTAAATTATGGCCCTATCACAGTGTATCAGGCAAGATGAAATCCAGCTTTGTCGTGGTTGGTGTCTCCTAAATGGATTAAAAAATATGCCCCGAGGTTTATCTTGGAGCTGGTCTTTGAGCCATTACTCATGATTAGTATTTGACACGTAGAACTTAAATGAAAACCCTTAAGATATTCATTTAAAACTAATAAAACCATCTCGGATTTTATGTAGAATGTGGTGGGTGGTATAAGGAGTCTGTTAAACGCATAGAATCAGCATGTAGTCACAGGTCAGAAGTAAGCGGGAAAGACTTCAGAATTGTAACTAAGTTCATGTATTTTATTCTGCTTTGGAGGCAGAACTAACTTTAGAATCTTGCCAAACATCTGTATGTAAAGGCAGCAGCAGCAAATAGAAATGATAGCTGATTATCAGAAACGGAAAAGTGAGAAAGCATAGCATGTTGAGGGCATTTAAATATGATATTTTAATAACTTCTGAGGGCATTGTCCGTGTAGAGTAGAGTGATTGCTGTTTGTAGTGATGCCGCAGATTTATTTAAAAAACAATTTCTGTTCAGGGTTATTTCTTTATTCTTTCTTTTTCTTTCTTTCTTTCTTTCTTTCTTTCTTTCTTTCTTTCTTTCTTTCTCTTTCTTTCTTTCTTTTTCGGATGGCTAAAACAGTAGGAAAATTTTTATTAGAGGGTAAAAAATAAAAGGGCTTTAGTACTTGATGTAATCATATGTTTAGTGACTATTACTGAGCATCTGCTGTGTGCCAGCCCTTGTTCTAGCCCCTGGGAATACAGCAGGAACAAAGCAGACAAGCTCTGTGCTCTTGTGGACTTCAGTTATCTGGAAAATGCTTCATGTGGAGAACCTCATTTTCTGATGATGCCAGATAAATGAGTCATTACTGTATTTGGGAAGTGCAAATAGAATTTGAAGTGTTCTAATTTGTTTCCACTTTAAGTGGAAATAGGAAATCGTCTGAAGACATAATTATTTTGAGTGAAATAATTTCCAGTAGGTGCAAAAGTGAAATGAGAAGTCTGAATTTAGGCCTGCTATTAAATTTAATAGTATTTGAAATAGTATCTAAACTGCTGTGTTGAGGAAGTTTGGCTGAAAAGTAGATTTTGTCATGTTAGCTATAAAAACGGAAAGGCTTTCCTTAGAGGTGGAAAGTAGGTCCAGAAGTAATACTTCCCTGTATTTTACTGGCACAGTCAGCTTAGTCAAGAAATATTATGTAACATCGACTTCTTGGAAATAAAGTAACTTAAAGAACACAGATAACACATTTAAAATCTTTCTCAGTGTATTTGTAGAACTCTTATGAGGACCCCTGCCTTTACTGAATGGTTATATTTCAGCAAAATTGGCTGCACAATGGATCATATTTTCTCAGTGATTGTCGTTATAAAGTCAGATATTTTTACATAGGAAAAAATTCACCCTTAATATTTTAAAGAGTGAAAGCTTAGGGTAAAGATCAGCTTGTTGGGCAAATCTGGGTGGAGGACCATATGTTGTAGTCACTCGGCAGGTTTATGTTCCCTTGTGGGTGTGTGTGGGGAGGGGTGACAGGGCACAGGAGAGAAGTTTCTAGTACTCTGGAACACTCCCTTTCTCAAGTTCTGCACTTTGCCTTGACCCTTAAAGGCACTGACAGATTTCTTGGTTGTTTTATCAAGAACTCTAGAGCTGGATCAGAGATCTCCTTGGTACAATTGAGTTGCTTCTATTATGCCTCAGCATTGAGTTGAATTTGTTTCATGTGTTTCATTTCCTAACTCATGCAGGTGTAAAGTGCTCTTGGTGTCGCGTTGTTGGTACTTTACTGTTCTTGAAAAGGCTTTTAGTAAGGTTTTGCCTCACTGCTTAGCTTGCTTTGTGGGGATGCAGCCTGGTGGTTGCTAACTCGGGGCGATGCTAGCAATAATCACTTACTTGGACCTGCAGCTCATCAGTGTGCAGAAGGTTCACTGATAGAACTTAATGCTAGTGAGTAGTATAGAGATTAAAGGAAAGGCGCTCATGGACTCTTGTTGTTTGCAAACATTTCGGTGGTTGAACCACATCGTTACTACTATGGGCTCATGTTGCTAAATGATGGACTAGGAAGTGGAGCTGCCATCAACTCTGTATTTATTTTGGGTATCCTTAAACCTGTTTTTCCAGTGGGATAAAGTTATATTCCGGGCCCCCAAGCAGGAGTTTCACTGAGGGATGCTCTTAATGTTTCTGAACCTCACTGTAACGGACTTTAACTGAAGACAGTATTGGAGACCCAAGGATAATGTGTTTATTTTGGAATTACTTAAGCTTAGTAACCTTAACAAATTTAGTGAGTTTGAAAGTAACAATTACACTTTTATAAGTCCCATACAGCCCCCTTTTGTAATGACCCGAGGAAACACTTATGGTTCCACTGATTCATCTCCTGGGGACCATCAGTTTTCCATTGGTCTCTGGCCAGTCTTTTTTAGACAGTTTCTCTTCTATGCATTTAAAAAATAACATTTGTAGGCGTTTTACTAAAAATAATACCTGTACTTTGTAGAAAATTTAAAAAGAAATTAAAAAACAATTTGAGAAGAAGCCTACCATCCAGACATAATCGCCTTAAACATTTTGAGGGGTGCGTATGTGTGTATGTGTATATTTATATATACGTGTGTGTATATATGTGACTAAAGATAGAAAAAAATTACCATATGCATTTATGTATAGATGAAAGGAGGAAGGTGTTTAGAGCTGAATTGGAATCACTGTATACTACTTTGTTAATTTAATAGTATATTATTACAGATATCATTTAAAAAAAAAGAAACCTGATCACTTGCTCTCATTTATAAAGTTGTGGCAAAGAACAGCTTTGGCAAAATCCCCAAGTAATTATATACTAGTTATATTCTGCCCAACTTCTTAAAAAGTTGTTAAATAACCTTTTCTTCCCTGTAAAATTTTTCTGAGAGATGTTTGTTTTCTTATGATTTTATAGCTTGTTGGGAATAAAATAATTAGGAATTTAAAAGTATAAGCTGGGGAAAGGCAAAGCTTTTCTCAAGTGTCAAATAAAATTCTTGTAGGCTAATGTCTCAGTCAGGGAAAGAATGATGGGCAGATCCATTAATTAAGATCTTGTTTATGTGTGTCTGGAATAACTTGTTTTTCAGGGAACTGTCTGATGGCATTAAGCCATTTAGACCCACAGTTTGAATTTCTTCAGGCATGTTTGCATTTCAGGGGCTGAGGCAAGGAGAAAGTTCAGTTTATTAGTAGTGGCATGGCCTAATGTGTTGAACTTTCAAGTAGGACACATTCCGTAGCTTCTTCACTTAGTCACTGTGTGGCCCAGGGCAAATTACTTAACCTCTCTGAGCCTCAAACTTCCTTACCTGTAATATTTGGGTGAGAAAAACGGAAGTGAGAGTTTGAGATACTGTAAGATTAAATGAGATACTGTGTGCCTAGCGAATAGCGATGTTTAGTGAATAGAAATTCTCTTCTCCTGTCTATTCAGGTCTGTTACCACCCTTAGTGTTATCTGGATTGGATTAAACTTGGTTTGATACTTTCAGATATCAAGAAGTAACTTCAGTGCTTTGACAACAGGGTGGCTGAGTTTTTATTCTATAAATTTTGATGACAGTCTGAAATTTGAGACATGGGTTGATTTTCACAGAGAGATTGAGAAAGGCTTAAGGCTCAGATTTTGGTTAGTATAAATGTATTTTAACATAATTGTGGATTGTAATTTAACATTTCATATATACATTTTGGTGTGTTGAAATCGTTGACATACTGGCAAATTTCGATGTTTCTTCTATTTCATTGTATTGATGTTTCCTGGTTTGTGGTGTACAGCCTTAACAAAATAGCCTCTGCAGTAGATAACTGAATTTGAATTTTGTAGAACCTTTTATTACGGGAGTTTTCAAGTATACCCTACCGTGGATTAGCGTAATGAGTCCTCAAGTGTTAGCATCCAGCTAGGGGTATCAACTCATAGCCGCTTTTGTTTCATATGTTATTCTCCCTTTCCCATTATTTTGAAGCAAATTCCAGACATTGTATTATAAAACTGAGTTACGTTACATGAAATTTGTCAGTTTGGTGTCTCCCACACATTGATATGTAGATACATTCTCATTTACCTCCCCTTTTGGAACGAATTTTACTCTTTCATTTTGGATGTAGTCAGCTTTAATTATATCAGGTGTTGTCCCACTTTAATTTTTTCATAGTTACAGTTTTCTTTTTCTTTTTAAAGATTTTATTTATTTGAGAGAGAGAGAGACAGAGGTAGCGACAGGGAGAGGGAGAAGCAGGCTCAATCCCAGGACCCTGAGATCGTGATCGGAGCCAAAGGCAGACGCTTAACCCACTGAGCCACTCAGGTGCCCCTAAGTAGCGTTTTTATTTTTTCTTTTCTTTTCTTTTCTTTTCTTTTCTTTTCTTTTCTTTTCTTTTCTTTTCTTTTCTTTTCTCTTCTTCTTTTCTCTTCTCTTCTCTTCTCTTCTCTTCTCTTCTCTTCTCTTCTCTTCTCTTCTCTTCTCTTTCTTTTCTTTCTTTCTGATTTTATTTATTTATTTGACAGAGGGAGAGACAGCCAGCGAGAGAGGGAACACAAACAGGGGGAGTGGGGAGAGGAAGAAGCAGGCTCCCAGCGGAGCAGGGAGCCCGATGTGGGGCTCGATCCCAGGACCCCGGGATCATGCCCTGACCCGAAGGCAGACGCTTAATGACTGAGACACCCAGGTGCCCCTTAAGTACAGTTTTCTAATAGTGAATTTTATTCGGGATTACTAGAAATTTTGTGCTGATACATGTTTAAAGCATAAGCATCCATTATAACCATATCTGGTGTGTTTGTCTGGTGACAAGTTAACAAAGTATTTAATCCTATCTCCAGTCCTATCTTTGCTACTATCTCTGTTAGATGTTTTAAGAAGAATTTGAAGTGCATTTCTAAATGCAGATAAGGATTTGAAAAAAAAAATTTTGTGAGAACTTTTTGTAAGTCAGCTCTAACAAACTGTCCAAGCTCCTTAATATTGTTTTGTTCAAAATAAGTTGTCCTTCAGAAAGGGCAATTGCTAATACTTAATCTTTTTAGAAGGGCTTAGAAATTTGAATTTGATTAAGTCACAGTCTGGTTTTTCCTGATTTTTTTTTTTTTAAGATTTTATTTATTTGACAGAGACACAGAGAGAGGGAACAGAAGCAGAGGGCGAGGGAGAAGCAGGCTTCCCGCTGAGCAGGGAGCCTGACGCAGGGCTCGATCCCAGAGCCCTGGGATCATGACCTGAGCCAAAGGCCGACGCTTAACGACTGAGCCACCCAGGCGCCCCTGATTTTTTTGTATTTTAAACAATAAGGTCTTATACCCTGTTGGATTTTAATGTTTCTGTGGTGTATGAGTATGGGGTGGGGGAATTAGACTAATTTAAGGCAGTTCTGTCCCATGAATGCATGTGCATTTCATGTTTGAGGTTTCTTGGCTAGAAAAAAGCAAGACCTTATAGGTTAGTATTTTTCCCTCCTAAAGCGCATTGAGCAGGCATAGGTTGAAAAAGTGTACAGATACTCTTCCTTCACATTTTAATGATCAGATGGCAGATGTAAGGTAACTGAGCCTAAATTGAATATTAAAAGCTGCATTTAACTTTTTCTTATACTTTTCGTGACTAAATTTATGTAGTTATTTGACTATAAATTAATTTTTTCCTGGGCTTAATTTTTTTGGGTATACTTTATTTCCATATTTGCTTGGAACCTTAGTACAATATTTGAGCCAGAAGATTTTATATAAAGCTTGAGCTAAATTAAATAAAATTGTTGGCATGAAATGGAAGCTAGCAACTTTGCAGTTTTAAAATCCTTGATAGTTTGAGAAGCATAAATGACTCAGCTGTACGCGGTGAGGTAATCCCCAAATACAAGGTACCGGTCATTCTAAATGTGCCTTGATGACTAATTGTTTCAGAACATAAGTATTATGCTGTTGTACCAAATTGAAAATTGAATATCCATGGAGTGCAGTGCATAGCTAAGTGAGTTATCCTAACCAATGAAAATGAAAATTTGTATGTCTAATTTTTAAAATGTGCTATGTGTAGGGGCACTTGGGTGGCTCAGTCGGTTAAGTATCTAACTCTTGATTCCGGTTAGGTCATGATATCAGGGTGGTGTGATCGAATCCTGTGTAGGGCTCCGTGCTCAGCAGGGAGTCTGCTTGAGATTCTCTTTCCCGCCCCACTCCCCCTCCTCCTATCCCCCCTCCACTCTCATGCTCATTCGCTCTCTCAAAAAAAACGTGCTGTGTGTATTAATTTGAAATTCTGTGCTGTTAATGTTAGGGGTTTTGAAATATTTATATCAATCCACATATGATTAGAGTATCTTAGAACGTGCTGAATTATAGTATAAGGAATTGGGTGCAACTCCATCCTGATTGCCTAGTATAGTCATCTGGGGGCTTTAAAAATATCAAGGTCTTTGACCATTTAAATAAGGGTCTCTGGGTTTAGGGCACTAGCAGATATGAAAAGCTCTGTGGGTGATTCTAAAGTTGAGCTGGGGTTGAAAGCCACTAGCTTGAGAACACGTGTTTCTGTACCCGGTATGTGTTACTTGCTGTGGTTGTCCTCAAGAGGCAAACTGCTCTCTTATAAGAAGGAATTAGCTATTTTTCCTTGCTTTATTTCCAGGAAGGATTCTGGGTCATTTTTTATTAAAGTTGGAATTTTAAGGTTTTAAAGCCTCATCATTAGTCCCTTGGTTCATTAGAGAGGGGAGAGCAAAATGGTTAAACTCTTAGTCTATATAAGATAATTGTAATCAGACCTGACATTTGTTAACCGTTTCCTCTCTGCCAGTCATTGGGAGGCTAAGAGCTTTGACATCCTTTATCTTACTTAAGCTCCATAGTAACTTATAGCAGTGATAGCCATTTTGCTGATGGGGGAAGGAAGACAGGTTAAATAACAGAACAGTGGGGTGGCAGTGCTGGGTGGCAGGAGTGACTGCCCCCTCTCCTGTGCTGTCTGACTCCACGGAGTGTTTCCTTAGACAGCACATTGTTGCCATGGAACTTACTTTGATTTGTTATCTATTAGAGGAAAATGGCTCCTTCATAAGGGGCATTATTTATTCTTCAAATGAATTGCAGACGAATAAAAGCTTATTGGCTTTTTATGGATTATCATTTGGGTGTACATTGTCTTAAAACTACTTAGTTTTTTTGTTTTTTTTTTTTAAGATTTATTTGTCAGAGAGAGCACAAGCATGGGGAGCAACAGGCAGAGGGGGAAGCAGACTCCCCGTAGAGCAGGGATCCTGATGCGATACTCGATCCCAAGAGCCCGGGATCATGACCTGAGCTGAAGGCAGGTGCTTAACCGGCTGAGCCTGCCGGGGGTCCTGAAGCTACTTAGTTTTGGAGTCACTTGATGGAATCAGTTGAGGTGGTGGGGGAGTGGAGGGAGGGAGGGAAGAAAAAAAGAACAGACGCATGCATAAGAAATTAATGCAGATTTAATGGTTATTCTTGTGGCTCTGACCTCATAATTTTAAGTTTTGTATGTTGAAAACATGCATTTGAAGATCACTTAAAATAGGAAGTGATTATGTTGTGGGTGTAGAACAGACAGCTAGAGTAGGTGTCACGTGAATGGGATTCTGCATTACACACCTTTCCCTTCTCAGCCATCTCTCCTTGGACTCTCTCAACTAGGGCTTTCTCTGCCCTGCATCAGCTCTAGAATTTTGTTGATATCTCACTTTAGTTAATTGTCCTCCTTTTCTTTTATGAGTTTGAATTCTTTTCCCCTAATTTTTAGAATGAGTTCAGGAGGCAGCCCATTTGTGCGCAGTATACATATTTAATAGAAAAACTGTCATCTCTCAGTTTTCTGGTGTTTTCACTTTTCAGAAACTAAAGATTTTTTTTCATTGCCAAATGTGATGCTCTTTTTTCTTTATGGGTTTTGTGCCACGTTTAGAATTATAACATTATAAAAATAAACCAGTAGTTTTATAGTTGAAGGGGGTTACGTTTTGATTACAACTCTGGTGCGTTAATTGGACATTATTCAGTTGTTAAAAATGTACTGGATGTGTAATATAGAAGTGTATCTAACCCCGCTTTTACTGAGAAATAATTGATGTTCATCACTGTATAAACTTAAGGCATTCAGGATGATGGTTTGATTGACATGTGTTGTGAAATGATTATTGTGATAGATTCAGTTAACCCCCATCATCTCATGTAGATAAAATAGAAAGGAAGAAAGAAGAAAAAAAAGAAAAAAATTTCCTCTTGTGATGTTGAGGTTTACTCTCTTCACAACTTTCTGTGTATCGTACAGCAATGTTAGCTGTAGTCAGCATATTGTATAGAAGTACATTTTGGGGATAAAGGTGGTGAAGATGGGCTCTGCCAGTCCCCAAATCAGTGCAGATTAATGATAGCAGAAGTTATTTTCAGAAGTAAATTAAGATTAGTTTTTCTTATACTCTGAAATTCACGCTTGCTTTGAAATTGAATCATGGGTGAAGTTATTATCGATAGATGATGTGGGACTAACCTGTGAAACCCTTCCAGTGCAAGACAGACCCTTCTGAGGCCAGATATTGTGCTGCGGTAGCTAAAATATAAGAATTCTAATGTACCTTTGCTTTGAGGGGTTAAATGAACTAATAGTCAACAGTGCCTTTTTAGTTCTGTTGTTTAGCCTGCTTTTCTCATGTCTGCTGATGTGGTCTTCTCTCGACCCCCAGATAAACAGGGGTCACATGACAACAGAAGCCAAGAGAGCTGCAAAGATGGAGAAGAAGATGAAAATTTTGCTTGGGGGTTACCAGTCTCGTGCTATGGGGCTTATGAAACAGTTGAATGACTTATGGGATCAAATTGAGCAGGCTTACTTGGAGTTACGCACTTTTGAAGAACTCAAGAAACATGAAGATTCTGCTATTCCCCGGAGGCTAGAGGTAACATCATTGCCTTGTAGCATCGGTTAAAAAGAGAACTGTGAAGAATTACCAGGGCTTTCCTGTTTTCTCTTTTTCCTGTGCAGACTATTTCTGAAGTCAATACTGTCTGGCTTTTTTCAATGAGAGCCTGAAGTTTTTGACTTTCTTATCTAGAATTGTCTGTGTGTAGATGGATAGACCAGGCCAATGGTGGATACAGTGGCTTTTCCTTTACTAATTTTCTGGTTTGTACATCAATACTCTGTGAAATAGAATAAGTAACCCTTGTGATTTGTCCCCCTAAAGCTTCATTGCGTCCCATTCTTATAGCTCTCTGAGGTACGTTAAACCACTGTCTGCTTTATAATTTAGGATGCTGGGAATAGAGCTGGTCATTCGAAAGCATGAAATTCCTTTGGCCAGATTTGGTTTAACTTTATTTCCCAAGTGTGCATTCTAGTTGCTGTCCAGATAAAGGGCAGTTGGGGCTTATTGAAGTGCACTAGTGGGTCTTGAGAGGATGACAGTGGCTTGTTTATTTTGAGATGCAGTAGAGAGTTTACAGCAAGATGGTCGTTTGACCAGAGAATGGTTGCAGTGCTGGTTTAATAGCACAAGTAGTTCCCGTTTCTCTGGGGCAGTACTTACCTCTTAAGAGTCATGACGTAGCTCAGCTGTTTGTAAGATGATAAAGTACCGTAAGATATTTTTAATTTTCAGTGTGCTTACATATGAAATAATTATTTAATATTTTTGTCTCTTCAAGTGTCTAAAAGAAGATGTTCAGCGACAACAGGAAAGAGAAAAAGAACTTCAGCATAGATATGCTGACTTGCTGCTGGAGAAGGAGACTTTAAAGTCCAAATTCTGAAGCATAGTTTATATTCTGTCACAAGATGAATTAATTGCTGGTTTTCAACTCTGGAAGGCTGAAACTGATGATTATCTTCATTGACAAATTTGCCCACAATCTGTGGTTTTTCAGTTGTTTATTTTAAATGATATTGATCTTACACAGTCTACGTATAAAGACTTTAACTCCACAGGACATTTTAGGGTTTAAATTATTAAGACGATCATTCTTTTAGCAGTGTCATATTTGCAAAATTTTTTTAATTTTGGCCTTTAATTTTAAAAGCCTGATTTTAAAGTGCTGCCTGTGAGTAAACTCTTGAATAAAAACAAAATATAAAAAAATTGAGAGTGTAGCCTTTTGTTTGAAGTAATTAGATACTTAGAGTGCCCACAAACCAGCAAGTATGTACTCTGTGTCATATTTAATGAGTAACTCTTGGGTAATCAGAATGGCGATCCGGTATCTTAATTCCTTAAGAGGAGTCCTCTTGTGGCTTTGTTAGTTTTAACATAGAGTACACATTTCTCAGTACACTGACAAGGTGGATTGACATTTTAACACCTCGGGTTTTTTTTTCCCCCCGCAGTATAACTTTAGCAAGGTCTCTTCTCTGCCCAGCTACTCACACAGTTTATGGATTAGGACTCAAAAGATTTTTTTATCGACCTGTTCTTTTCTTGTAAATGTCTTTTTGACAAAGGCATGTTAAAGATTAATTTCAATAAGGGTATCGAACTTTATTAAAACTTTGTGTTTATCTTAACAAGTTCATTACACAAGTGTAGAATTTGGGGAATGGGTAGGAGTGGAAAACACCTGACTTTATAATTCACATGAAATCATTTGGGACAGTTATTCGTTGGGTACAAGTTCGGTATAGACTATACAACAATATGTTGGACTTATGAGGCAAATTTCCCAATCTTAAGAATCCCAGGGACTAAAAGGGAAGGAGGGATTTATTCATTCATTCATTCATTCATCAGCTATTTGTTAACTGTATACGCAGTGTCAGAGTCGGGGAGATAGAACAATGAGTAAAATGGGCATGAGTCCTGTTCTGTGGTGCTTATAGTCCATTGGGAATTTTAGATGATTAAAAATCAGATGTTTATTGAGTGACTCTTCTTATGTGCCAGGCACTTAGATAAGTGTTGGAGATAAGCAGTTAAGACAAACTTCCTGCTGTCATGGAGGTGACAGTAGTGGCAGGAGATACTCAGTATACCAGGAAAAGTATCAGATCATGAGCTTTGATTCTATGGAGGGAATTAAAATAGGGTGATGGGAGATAGTGACTGGGTGCTACTTTAGGCTGGATGATCAGAAGAGTCTTTGAGATGGTAACTTCTAAGATAAGATGTGATTGACAGAAGGAGCCGTTCTTGTGGGACTCAAGGAAGAGCAATACCAGCAGAATGAAGAACTAGCACAAAGCCCCTTTTGGGTGTTCGAGGAACAGAAAGGAAGACGTGGCTGGAGTGTCATGAATACCATTTGAGTAAGGCTGACGTGTATAGGAGCATATTTATAAGGCCTTGGTAAGAAATTAAGGTTTTATTCTATTATGGGAAGCTATGAGAAGATTCTGAGCAAAGGAATGATATGATTAGATTTGGTTTAGAAACATCCTATAGTCATACTGCATAATGTCTCACCAGGCTGAAGATAGGGAAGCCAGTTAGTTGAGGAGCTTGAAGGGGTAATCCAGGCAAACAGTAATACCCAGACCAGGATAGAGGCAGTCCTGGTGGGGACATGTGCAAAGATTTGAGTGGTGGTAATTCTGTGGTCTCATTGGACTATATATTTTTCTAGTATCTAGTTGCTTAATTCTAGTACTTTTTCAGTAATTTCACATGGGTTTCCTAGGAAACGCTTTGATATCATCTATGAATAATGGTAATGTTTCTTCTAGTAGTTTGATTTTTGTTGCATGTTTTGTTTGCAGGAATGTTTAGAACAGTGTTAAATAATGCTGATGGTAGACGTTTTGTTTCTGATTTTAATGGGAATGTCCATAGTATTTTACTTTTAGGTTGGCTGTTTTGAGTTATTCTTTATCTAGAAAGGAAATATCCCTCCGTTTTTTGTTTTTAAAGAATCTGAATTAGGATCGCCTCTGGCATTTTTGTCATACGTGCTTTTTGGATATCTCTTAAGATGATCATATGTTTTTTTTCCCATTTAGTTTGTTGATGACATATCAATAGATTTTCCAATGTTAAACCATCTCTGAATGGAATCAGGTAGATTAATTACAATTTTTTTTTTAAGATTTACATTTTACTTGTATCTTATGTAGACTTGAATGATACGGATTTAAAATAGTCGATCTAATAATAAAGACTTACTTTGTTTTCAAAATTTGAAGTAATGCACATACTTAGAGCCTAAAAAATGACCAAGGTTTGCGTAATTTCAAAACTGGCAGTCTCAGTGCGTTGTAGATGGACGGCGAATGCTCTTGCCCGGTAGCAGCGCAACTGTAACTGGTAAACAGCTCTGCATTGTCTTTGTCAGTACCCTGTAAAACCCAGGGTTCTTTACCAACAGCACTCCGAGAGCGATTTTGGTAACTGTTTTCACATTCACATTTATCTTACTCTCTTATAGGCATTCATTAAGTGGTTGTGTTGAAACTAGTGTTGAAAAGCATGTTTAAGTCTCAGTAACTTTGGGACAGAAATTATATCTGATAAAGAGCCAAAAAAACCCATCAGCCTGAGTGAGATCTCCTCTTTGAAGTATTAGAAATAACGCTGAGATAAGAAAATGCAGTCTCCAAAGAATAAATACCTAACAGCGGGTGTAGACTTAATGCTGTCCAACCATTTTATCCTCCCTATTTTCACATCTATTTTTCTGGGAAAATTAGTTGTGACATATGGATGTCCTGCAGTGCATTTCTCCTAAAATGTAACTGCCCTATTGGCCCTGTAAAATTCGATTTTCTAGTAGGTTATTTTGGAAAATTGCATTTTTTTTTTTTCTAAAGTAGGCTCCACACCTAGCATGGAGCCCAAATGCAGTGCTTGAACTCAAAACCCTGAGGTCAAGACCTGAGCTGAGATCAAGAGTTGTGTGCTAACCCTACCGAGTGACCTAGGCGCCCCAGTCCAGTTTTTGACATGGAGATTTTGCTAGCTGTGTAAGGCGAGTAGAATAACTATTCATCAAATAGTTACATCATTGGAGTGATTTGTTCCATTAAAGATTGAAGGATTGTGCTTATAAAACTTTAGAATTGACAGCCCTTTTGGGCAGTAATTTCTTGATAACAGCTTCTTCTGTTTTTAAATTGAAGTATCTTTAAATTTGATTTTAAAATTTTGTTTTAAAATGTGTTTCTCTTTTTGTGTTTGTTATTTGCTAAATTTAAGTGATTTATACTTTTCCAGAAAACCTAATTTTGTTGACATTTAACACATTTATTTGAAGAGAATTTTAATAGAGAGTAAGAAATCTCCTGTATTAAGTTTGTTACTTCTGAGTTATAAGAAAGTGACCTTAGTTTTACCATTTCCTATTTTTCCCTTGATTTGGCTTGCTAAAGGTATTCTTTTTACCCTTCAAAAAAACCCTAGTGTTTGCATTTGTTTATCACTTGTCATTTGTTTTAAAATATATTTATTTCTCATTTTGTGTATAATTCTTTTGTTTTCTGTAGTTTCTTGCCCTGTAACTTTTTGAGTATGGTGTTTATTTTTTGTTTTTATTTGTATACAAATGAAGGGTTTTAGTTATTTCTAATTTCAAATATGTTCACATCCCAGCTACATTGATGTGTCTCGTTTTCTAAGTAGTTTATTGTTGTATTTTAAATTTTTGGTTAAATAAGAGTATTTAAAAATTTCTGTGTGGTTGGCTTTTTTTTTTTTTTTAATTGTTGCTACTTGTAGCATTTTTTACCTTGTAGCAAGGAAATATGGCTTTTTACAATTGAGGTTTTGGGGCCCAGCATTTTAAAAAAAGGTTCTATGGACGTTTTTTGTTTTTTTTTTTTTAAAGATTTTATTTATTTATGTGACAGAGAGACAGACAGCGAGAGAGGGAACACAGCAGGGGAGAGAGAGAGGAAGAAGCAGCCTTCCAGCCCAGAGGCCCGATGTGGGACTCGATCCCGGAACTCCGGGGATCGCGCCCTGAGCCGAAGGCAGACGTTTAACGACTGTGCTACCCAGGTGCCCCTCTATGGACGTTTTAAGTGAAGCTTTATTCAGTTTGTGTGGGACAGTGGTGAATATGTATTCAACCACTTTAATTATACTATTCAAATTTTATTTTCTTATATTAGGTTGTAAACTACCATAGACTAAGTTGTCTTAAAGTCTTCTAGATAGTTCTTTTTCTCAATTTCAGCTTGTTTGTCTAGAGCTTTTGGTTCATATTATTTTGATACTGTTGTTTAGTGTGTAAATTCTTTTGTCTGTTAGGGGTCATTCATAAGAAGACTTACTAGCCTAAAGTTACTCTTTTTCTCTTTTATACTTTTGCTTTGAAATTTACCTCTGAGATTGGAATATTCTTTTTTTGTTTATATTTGCTTGATAAGTTGTCTAACTTTTTTTTTAAACCTCTGTATAATTTTTTGTTGTCTCTAAATAGCATGTCTTGTTGGATTTTATATTTCAACCCATTTGGAGAGTTTTTGCAATTTAATAGGGGAGACTAGTCCATTTGCTTTTATGTTAATTACTGACTTTGGTCTTCTGTGATCGTGTTTTATGCTTTCTCACTGATTCCTCTCATTTCCTAAATGGACTGTAATGTCCTGGGCTTTAATTTTCTTAGTGATTTAGGAAATATGCATTCTCTGTTAAGTTTCACAGATGATGATGGTATCCTTTAGGGTTCAGGATCCATTCAAGAGAAAGAGACCATACCAGTGATTTGAACAGGGAAATTTAATATGAAGAATTATTAACTAGTAACAGGAGATTAACCACTAAGACGGGCAAAGACAACTCTAAAGAATACAGGGCCAGCAGATGTAGAGGGGAGCCACTACTTGTAGACGGAGAGAGTTCTCAAGTAGGGAACATTGTTTTTTATGGCCAAATAATATTCCGTGTGTGTGTGTGTGTGTGTGTGTGTGTGTGTATCGCATTTTTGTTATCTGTTCATCCATTGGTAGATTATCTGGGTTGTTTCCACATCTTGGCTACTGTAGATAATGGTGCATTGAACGTGGGGGTGCAGATATCTCTTGGAGTCAGTGTTTTCATTTTCTTTGGATAAATATCCAGAAGTGGAACTGCTGAATCATATGGTAGTTCTATTTTTAATTTTCTGATGAAGCTCCATACTGTTTTTTATACTGATGGCACCAGTTTACGTTGTGGTGAACGGTGCACGGGGTCCCCTTTTCTCCACGTCCTCGCCAGCACTTACTATTTCTTGTCTTTTTGATACTAGCCATTCTCACAGGTGTGAGGGGATGTCTCATTGCAGTTTTGATTTGCATTTCCTTGATGATTAATGATGATGAGCATCTTTTCATGTGTCCTTTGGCCATCTGTATGTCTTCGGGAAAAATGTCTGTTCAGGTCTTCTGTCCGTTTTTAATCAATTGTTTGTGTTTTGGCCATTGGGTTGTATGAGTTCTTTATGTTCGACATTAGTCCATTACCAGCTACATGATTTGCAAACATTTTCTCCCATCCAGTAGCTTGCTTTTTCATTTTGTTTGTGGTTTCATTTGCTGTGCAGAAGCTTTTAAGTTTAATGTAGCCCCACTTATTTTTGCTTTTGTTGCTTTTGGCATCAGATTAAAAAAATCATCACCAAGACCTATGTCAGGGAGCTTACTGCCTATGTTTCTTCTAGGAGTTGTATGGTTTCAGGGCTTTCATTTAAGTCTGTCATCCATTTTGAGCTAGTTTTTGTGACTGGTGTAAGTCAGGGGCCCACTCCCGTTCTTGTGCACGTGGCTGCTGGTTTTCCCAGCCCCATTTATTGAGGAGACTTTCTTTCCCCCGTGTATGTTCTTGGCTCCTTTGTTGTAAATTAATTGGCCATATATGCATGGGTTTATTTCTGGCTTCTCTGTTCTGTTCCATCGATCTGTGTGTCTGTTTTTATGCCAACACCACACTGTTTTACTTACTATAGCTTCATAAGATAGTTAGAAATCAGGATGTGTGATGCCTTCCGTAAATAATCGACAGAAATGACTCACATAAAAGATTTTTGGGGTCCTCAATTTTTTAAAAGTATAAAGGGATACTGAGATGCCCCCAGACTGAGAACTGCCAGTTTAGATTAAATCCGGAACTGGCTGGATATAAGGAACGTCTTCTGCTCAGAGAATCTACAGTTCTGTGGTCTTTGATCAGAAGTGCGGTGCTGAGAGAGATGCTGGTGGTGGCTGTGTCCTGTGTGTGTGGTGTGTCACTGTCCTGTCCTTACTCGTTCTTGGATTCTGAGGCTTTTCAACTTAAATAGCAGAAGTGACTAATTAGATTTTGTTGTTTTTATTGTTCTTTTTTCTATCTTGATATTAGGTGAACAAAATAGCAATTAGTGCAATAAAGATCTTCTTTGCACATGGGGTGACTGAAATCTCATGCGGGGAAGAGATTTGCCCGAATAGTGAAATTGATGTTCCAACCCAGTCCAGGCCTTGTTTTCCTACTGTATCTGGCCACCATGGGATTGAAATCTGAAACAGTGAATCCAAGGACACTTGTTAGTTTTTAAATAACATAACCCCTTATTTTACTGTATCTAATAATTGAGGGACTCCTCGGCCTGAACACTGGCATAAACTGAAGCTTTAAAGAAATCCATCTTTTTGAATAATTCACCTTTCATGAATAATCACGGATAATTATGGAGGTTCTTTCTGTATGTTGGGAGTATATCTTGTACTGATTACCCTTGGAACTGATGTCATGGAAGAGCAATTGTCATCCTCTCCCACCACCATCACTTGATGTTCTGCCCCCGTGTCCCTCCTTGCAGAGAACATTTGGTGGAATGTACTTGAAGATTGTGCTGGTATGGTGAAATGGCCAAAGAACAGAAGTAGGACCAGATTTTAGAAGCAATGCATACGGCTTGCCTCTAGGATGCATATTATGGATTAATTGGAAGATTAAACATATAATTTACTCTGCTTCCAGAGTAGTCCTTGCACGGAAATTTATATTTCTTTTTTAAAGATTTTATTTATTTGTCAGAGAGAGAACACACAAGCAGGCAGAGGGGAGAAGCAAGCTCCCCACTGAGCAAGAAGCTGATGCAGGACTTGATCCCAGGACCCTGGGAACATGACCTGAGCTGGAGGCAGATGCTTCACCAACTGAGCCACCCAGGTGTCCCGGGCACTTAATATTTGACAGAGAGAACTGTTCAAAATACATGGGTGATGGTTACTTCATTACTCCCAAGGAGAACTCCCTTCTCCCCAACAAAAAAGGTTACGTCTGCCAACTGTGGTTTTATGTACTTGAGGAAGGAGATGTCAAGAAAACTTGCCCAGATTCAGAATTTGCTTGCTTGAGAAATCTACAAGTTTTTAACATCCGTGGAAGTGTCCAGTGTCTGCCCTCCCAAGTTCAGAATTGGTTCATAAAATCTGGTAGAGGAAGAAGAAAGAGGATGGCAGCCATGTTTGAATTTGCTATTTGGTTATGGGAACTGAGGCCCAGCAGTGAGCCACTTCGTTTCCACTTGAGTTAAGAAGAGCCTGTATGTATGAATGGCTTCTGAATACTTACAGGATAGCACCTTGGAGAGCTGGGCTCAGAGGGAAGGCGGGGATCCTAGCAGTGATGAGCCTGCAGATGGGGACCGGGTGCTAAGCCAGAGGGAATTGGGGGCAGTGAACCTGCAGAAGTTATTTTCACAGGGTGAGGGGCTGGAATTAGAGGATGGGACTAGGGAGAATCGTGACATAGACTCTTATGTGGAATTGACTTCCAAGGCACCTGTTTGGTTTTCTGTTGCTTTGATAATAATGAAATATTTTGTTCTTGCCTTTAATAATCAGTTCTGGAGTGACATGCTTGTTATGAGTGGTTAAGAAAGTGACTGCACGCCTTCCCAAGTCCAGTAGTCTCTGTCAGGCCCATGGGGTGTGGCCCTAACCGCCACCCAGCTGTCTCAGCATATCATGGCTCAAGTGCCATCTAGTGGTGAAGCGGAGGAATTGTTTTAAACCAAGGAACCAACAACTGGGTTAAGACTTTTGACCTTCAAATCTGAGAAATAGAACATGGTCATTCTCAAGTGTCACTGCTATTTTCAAGCGAACTTGCTTCTTTGGAAGTCTTTATTTTGAACTAGGTGGATTCCAAAATAATACTAGACCCTAAACTCCCTAACAGGTAATGAAGAAATAGAAGCAATGATTTTTTTCCTTGCTGACAGAATCACAGCAAATATGTAAAGGAGAAACCTAAACAAAGCCAGTGCTGTCTGAGAAACAGGTTCATCTGACCTGAGACTTTATGCTCTCCCTCAGTAGACTGAGCTGTTAAGCCTCACCTGCTAGCCGTAGTAGGGGCTCCCTGAGTGTGCACGAGGCAGCAAAGGTCTGTCTGCATCTCTCGCACGGCGCCTGCGGTGTTGCTCTGAGGTACCACGATTGATGGTGGAGCAGTTTCTTCAGTGTCAGGGCACGTCGTGTGGGGACTTTGTCCAAGTAGTCCCCTAGGAAGCTGTGCGCTTGCTTCCAACGGTACTGCCACTGCTTAAGAAAAAAAAGCCTTCGGAACTGTTGATTGGAATTGTTTCGAATTTCTTCAGTGGTGCTCAGGAAAGACTGGGAGGCGCTTCTGTAGTGGGGTTGGGAGGGAGAACGATGGGGGCAGGAAGACCGGTGAGAAGTTGTTGCAGGAGCTCAAGGTGGGGTCACGCAAGGTGACGAGGGTGGGGGCAATGAAGACAAGAATTCAAGAGGTCTTGTGAAGGCAGAATTGAAAAGTGATGGGACCTGGCTATGGAGGCCGAAAAACAGCTCTGGGTGAGTCTTCTCTGACAGAAGATGGTGAGGGGGACTGGTTTTGGAGAAAAGATGAAATGTTTGCTTCTAGTGGAACTATCAAGCAGGCCTTGGGTCTGGAGGTCATCACTGGAGACCGTACTTAGTCATGAAACAACCATTGCAGAGTGCCTGTACTAACAGCTTGCCTGAGTCAGCACCTGTCACATGAGGGGCGCGGCTAAACCCCAGTGCGGTGACTTAATCCTCACAGAACTGCGAAGTGTAGGCGCTCTCATAGCCTCATTTTATCGATGGTGGTTAAGTGGTTTCAGAGGGCAAATTATACCCATTTCATTCCCAGTGAAGACTGAGTTGAGAGAGTAGGAAACAAGAAATAAATGAAAATATCAATATCATTACCGCTGAAACAAGACTGGAAGATGGGGCTTAGATGTGTGCTAACAGTGGCTTCCTACTACTTTCCCCCTCTCCGCACAGCCCCCTTATGAACCAGAATGTCTCTGGAACAGATGCACTCACTCAGACTGCTGCCTCTCTGAGAGACACTGGTCTCTCAGGGCTTCGGTCCTCTGTCTTTGGATGGGTTCTGGCAACTTCGGAGAGTTCCTGTTGTGTGTGTGTGTTTATGAAGCAGGGCTGGTTTCCTGGAAGACAGGCTTCAAGAAGATCATTTCAAGAGAACCTCGCCCTCAGCAGGCGGGGGTGGGCTGCGAGTCAGGGCCCTGGAACCGCCTGCTGGCTGTTCTCAGTGGGCCGACTCCGCGGACTTCAGGAGCGTTGTGGCCTTAAGCCTCACTCCACCGAGTGTGGTCTCTGCGCCAGGGGGTTCAGCATCTCTGGTCCCACTGAACAGGAATCTGCATTTTACCGTGGTTCCCCAGATGGCGTGCATGCATATTACAGTTTGCAGAACTCTCTGGAACCGTACCCAGGAGCTGCCTTATCCATGAAGGCGAAGCCTGTTTTTCTCCTGCTTGCTCCCCACTCTCGGGAAGCCTTGATTAATATTCTCCTCCCTGCAGAGGCCTTCCTGCTCTGGAGGCTGCCGACCAGCCCTTCCTTCGATCACTCATTATATCAACAATTTGTCCGTTATTTGGGAGCAGTGAAAAAAGCCTTCTCAAAACATGCCCTGAAGCTCATGGGGCTTATGTGATAACTTACTCAAACCAACCTGATACTTATTTCATTTCCCCGCATAGTCCACTCCAAAGAGTTTTTAAAAAGCAATTTTCTGAAACCTTTGGATAGGCCATTTGTTTCAGTATAAGACTTTTTCCCCAGAGGGATTTGTGATTATAACTGGAGTGAAAAACTCTGTTATTAGAAATAATATTTGGTCCCAGAAAACTCTATAGAGAACTTGGGTGGAAGGGGGAATGGTAGAAAGGGCAGGGGGAGTCAGGGAGTGAGGATAGGGAGAACAAGGTCTCTTGCTGTATCCATAAGTTGCCATTTTTGTACTTTGACAAAGAGGCAGAGAAATCCAAGGAAAACGATAAAGGTTCACATAGGTGCTGGTCCTACAACTATGCTGTCCAATATGGACGTCAGCTACACATAGCTATTAAAATGAACATTTACATTAAATTTAATAAAATGATGTTCAGTCATCCCAGCCACATTTCAAGTGCCCAGTAGCCACATATCCACCATCAAGAAAGTTCTTTTGGGCAATGCTATTCTAGAAAGTCACATAAGGTTGACATACTGGCTGCTAGCATGTAGTAGTAATTTTTTTTTAAGATTTTATTTGAGAGACAGAACATGAGCAAGGGGAGGCGCAGAGGCAGAGGGAGAGGGACAAGCAGACTCCCCACTGAGTGTGAGCGGGGAGCCTGACTCAGGGCTCCATCCCAGGACCCCGAGATCATGACTGATGTAGGAAAGATGTTTGGGTTTGAAGCCGACCACCAAGAAAGAATTCTTGAGATGTCTTTGGTGCAAAAAAGTGATTTTATGAAAGCACGGGGACAGGACCCGTGGGCAGAAAGAGCTACACTGGGGTCATGAGGAGTGGCCCATGCTATATTTTCAAGTCAGAAGGGGTTAGGGAGAGCGTAAGTCTCTAAGGAATTTTGGAAGCAAGGTTTCCAGGACCTGGAGGGGGCTAGCTATTGTTGGGAAAAGGTCATTTAGCACCCTCTAATAAAACCTTAGTCATGAGACCCTTCAGATGTAAATCGGTGGGCCACATGCTTGGGGGATGATTGCCAACATGTATCTTGGGGGGTGTAGAGATAAAGGAAGTTTCTAAAGGAATTATTATATATTAAAGTAGACTTACACCATCCTGGCCAGGGGTGGGGGGCGCGGCAGTTTGGGCTAGGATTGCCTTTTGTCCTTAGCAAAGTGTCAACGTCTAGGCAGTGGAGTCCCTAGAGGAATGTCACTCTGCCTGTTTCAAGGACTTCTCAGTGGGCTGTAGGTAGTAAGGAAATGTAATAATCGCTTCTGCCTTTGTTCCCCACATCAATGCCCTGAGCTGAAGTCAGACGCTTCACCCCCTGAGCCACCCAGGCTCCCCAGTAGTAATTTATTTCTAACTCAGAACTGAAGTATACAAGAGGAGGCCCGAAGATCTGCATGGTCTCCCCTAGACATGGTGGGGTAAGTGTGTCTTTCAGCTCGGTGATTGCTTTGAAGACAAAACGAGGGCATCCGTGCTCGTTTTGGTGAAGTGATAAGGAGCTGTGAGCCGTGTACTGAGCCCAAAGCCAAAGACCTGGTTTCAGTGTCCTGTGTCACACGCACAATAGGAACGCTAGTGGTGTCATTACATAAGGACAGTGTTTCACTGACCGGGAAGTGTGCTTGGGCGCCAGAGAGAGCGAGAGAGAGAGAGGCGGTGTGGTTCTGAATCGCTCGTGGGGCCTAGAAGATGAAAACTCACGCATCCTTCTTTCTGCTAAATGCAACTGCAACAACAAAAGCAATTGACAACAATAACAAAAAATGCACTCTTGTCTCCCTGCACTTCCAATAACGTGCATATTATTCTCTCCAGAAGGAAACTGGCATAGTGAGCAAGGCAGAAGTGATAATAATGTATATATAATATATATATTTAATAATAATATACATAATATATATAAATAAATATTTATTTGAGAGCGAGAGCGTGTGTTCAAGGGGGAGGGTGGGGTGGGATAAGCAGACTCCTCACTGAGCACAGAGCCCGACACGGGGCTCGACTCACCACCGAGATCATGACCTGAGCTGAAATCGAGAGTCTGACACCTAGCCGACTGAGCCCCCCAGGTGCCCCCAGAAGTGAGCTCTTTAAACTGTATTAGAGTATGAAGCTGTCCAAGTTTAGTATTGCTTTTCAGATTCCATTTTAACAGGTTCGAAACTAACCCTGACAACGGGGTTAGTTTTCATAACAAAACCTCAGTCCGGCAGCTCAGCAAAATGGGATTTTTCAAACACAAAGGTATTTGCATTCTTCTATAGGTCAACATTTTATGTAGGGGTTTGCACATATAAAATGTGTCTGTACATTTCCTGCCTAAAATTCAAAGCGCCTTGTCTTTGCAGTTTTTTCCTCCGTCGAGAAGAAGCTTTCTCCTTTTGACTCATTAGTCAGCACTGCTGATTGGTTCTCCTCGCACCTAAGTGCAACAGTGTCTAAGAATTCACTCTCTGCCTGGGTCTTTGATAGCCCGTTTCAATGTGTTTCAAGCTCTGTTGAGATCGCGTGGACACCATGCGATCACAGGTGCAAACTTGCTTACTGAGCAATACCGAAGTAGACGAGAGAGAAAGAACGCCCAAGTCAGGCTGCACAGCCGAAAACCAGGTGAGGGTGAGGACAAGGGTTGGGGACCTTCATGGTTCAGCCCACTTCTCAGTCTCGTGTCTGCTTGGCCATCTTGGGCCCGGGGACAGGGAGGACCGGCTGCCAGAGGACAGTGTCCTCCTCACACATGGTCCAATGAGCCCATCAAACACCAATGCATCCGAACACCTGGACATTTCCCCACAGCACGTAACAGAGAGAGTGATTATTCAGTGCATTTGTGAGTCACTGTGGGGTGTGCGGAGCTGTCTAGGCCCCCTTGTACGTTTGAAAAGGTCAGAGTAAGCTTGTAAACCTTAATTTCTCCTCGGTTCCTCAACGACACGATCAGGGCACAAATTTCCACGTCTTGGAGGTGGAAAGAAGCAGGACGGCAGTTCTCGGGCTGTCTTAGCACAGTGGCAGACAAAACCCGATGCAGCCCTGCAATACAGAGTGGAGTAAGAATGCCCGCAAACCGCGCTTTGAGGGAGCAGTTGTGTGGCCAGGACTGTCCAGGCTACAGCAGCGGCGCGGGGGAGACCCAGTGCAGTGCTGTGTCCACAAGTGGATGACATTCATCATGGCAACACCCACGCCGTGGAGTGCGCTGCAGGCCTGTGCCCTGGGGCTGGGGGAGCGGGGGCGCCCTCACCCCTGCTTCAGGCTGGTCTTTTCTTTGTCCTCTCCGTGGGCCCTGTTCAAGTCCAGCAAGTCCGGCTTCGGCCCACCCTCCCCCGCTCAGCCCTCCTCTGTCCTCCGTGGTGCTGACACACATTTGGTTTCATGTATTCTAGACCTCATTTCTTCCCATGTCTCATCTTAGCTCCTTAGCCAGGTCACGAGGTTCTTTGAACCACATCTTCTCAAGGATCTCCCCAGAAAGATTCTTGCGTATCTAAGTGTCTTGCTCGCTCTTTCCTTGGATCTGACTCTGTTTCTCTTCCCCTTCTCCCTCTTGTCTCCTGGCACTTCTGGCCCACCAACACGAGACCCCCTGGTCAGTCCCCGCTCCTGACACCCACTCCAGCGATGACTTCCGCTGCACTGGACAGAAGGGAATGGGAAGAGGGAGTCACCGAGGAGACATTTCCTGGGGATGAGAACAAGCCCTGTTCTTAGAGTCGCAAGTCCTGGCTTTGAGTCCTGCCTCTGTTTATTGTCAGGCTGTGTGACGTGGGGCAATGTCTTCATGTCTCTGAACTTCTCTGTGTGAGAGGCAGCTGTTCTGCCCTCACGGATTGTCACGAGAGTCAGGTTAGTGTGGCTTGCGAGCTGCTGAGCGCCCACACCGGCAAAGCTGCCTTGTCACCCATGCTCTTCACGCCTGCTTGACCTCAGTTCATGGAGAGAGATACTAGAGAACGCCTCATGCCGGGTTCAGAGCGGAGGAGAAGGGGACTGGGCGGGGGAGGCCGGGAGGGCCTGCAGACTCATCATTCCACGGTGTCTTGACTCAGAAGTCCTTGGCACTGGTTTGATCTGAGTGAGTGGCCGTGCTGATTAGTTGTACTTGGTGAACCAAAAGCACAACCAAAATATGTTCCTTTGTGGGATTTAAACAAATGAACAGGAAGAGCAGCGTGGGGCGATGAGTGTGGAAAGGCATTTCAGTTTGAGTTTTCAACCCTGAACACATATGTTCTGAAAGCCACTCTGCAGAAACATGCTTCCGTCAGCCTTACGGTCAGCTGGGTGATGCCCTTCCTCCCTTACGCTGCTGGGGGACGAGGGAGGGTGGCGTCCCCCGAGGGGCAGGCAGCAGGCTGGGAAGAGCCTTGGATTCCTGCAGCCTCTGCCACGAAGGAGCTGTGCGGCCTTGCACAAGCGACCTACCTTCTCTGAGCCTCTTCTCTTGTAAAGCGGGGCCTCCTTGCAGGGTCTTGTGAAGAGTAACCGTAAAGTGTCGGGGCCCCCGCCCGGCACGCAGCAGGCCTCCAGTCGATGGTCAGTATTTCTGTCGCTCAATACGCCCAGAAACGGGAAACAGAACCAAACCACTGTTACTTTGGGGTTTTCGGTTACAGCTGAATTTAATCCTGACTAATACACGTACTTTACAAATAAATTCCCCACATCTCTTCGGAAAGGAATCCAAAGTTACAAGCCCAAAACTGCCTACACATGGCCTAGTCTTTAAGCCTGTTTTGTATTTTTCCAAAACAACTCTCACTTTCTTAGTTCACATTTGCAGCGGTAGGTTTTCAGGTCCACGTATAAAGGAGCTGTGCGTCTCGGTTTGGGCTGGTGGGACGCAAGCAGAGATGGAGGTGAGAGACATGTTCTTGAAAAGAGCCTGCATGTCCCTCTTCTCTCTTTCCACACTGTTTGTACTCACAGCGCTTCTGACACCAAACGTATGGGTTTTGTTTCCCGCACCCGTTCTCCGGTTCTCTGGACACCAACCGGGTGTCCTGCAGTTCGGTTCTGTTCTGATGTTACTGACCTGGGGTCGGCGTCAGATCCCACGGGTGAAGGGCTCTGTCCCACAAGACTGCCCCCACCTCAGAGGCCAGTCACAAGTCCCGGGCTGTCACCTGCGCTTCTGACCAAGTGGCTACAAATTGGGGGTTCCCATGACCCCCTTGGTTTTGGCAATTTGCTAGAATGGCTTACAGAACGCAAGAAAGCACGTCACTTACTATTACTGGTTTATTGTAAAGGCTATGATAAAGGATGCTAGTGGACAGCCAGAAGAAGAGGTACGTAGGTGAAATCGGAAGGGTCCCGAGCCCGGGAGCTTCTGCCCCCAAGGAGTTGGGGTACCCCACCCTCCCAGCATGTGGATGCATTCATGATCTGGAAGCTCTCCGAATCCTGTCATTTAGGAGTTTTTATGGACGTTTCATTACATTGGCATGATTAAATCATAATCAACTGGTGACCGCACTCTACCTCCAGCCCCTTCCCCTCGCTGGGGGGTGGGCTGAAAGGTCCAGTTCTCTGATCACATGGCTGGTTCCTCTGGCCACCAGCTGGCCATCCCGAAGCTCTCTAGGGGACCACCAACAGTCACCTCATAAGGGGCGCCTGGGTGGCTCAGTCGTTAAGCGTCTGCCTTCGGCTCAGGGCGTGATCCCAGGGTCCTGGGATCGAGCCCCACATCAGGCTCCTCCGCTGGGAGCCTGCTTCTTCCTCTCCCACTCCCCCTGCTTGTGTTCCCTCTCTCGCTGGCTGTCTCTCTGTCAAATAAATAAATAAAATCTTTTAAAAAAAAGAGTCACCTCATTAGCTTGTTATGAATAACACAAGACACTCCCATTGCGCCCACCACTCAGGAAGTCCTAAGAGGTTTTAGGAGCCTTGTGCCAGAAACTGAGGGCAGGGCACGGTCTCTGTGTACCACAGGAGATGCTGAGTAGGGAAGCCGGGCTTGGGAGAGAACAAAATAGGAGGTTCCTAGGTCCCTGACACCAAGGAAGGCTTTAGTAGCCCCAGTTTGACCACCTCTGGCCATTTTCTTTCCCCCCAGTCCCTATCTAGGCAAAAACAAAGATGCAAATAAATGATTGACCAAATAACGTATCATCTAAACTGGAACACTTGCGAGCAGGACAGTGGTGTGAGTGGTGGGAGCAGTCGGCAAGGGGGCACACTGGCTCAAGTAGGAAGGTATCAACAGCAACAACAGAACTGAATAAAGACAAGCTTTTCATGATTGCCATGCATCAGCAATAAGCAATTCCGAACCATGGCAGTGATAAGGCACTCCTTGAAAAAATGTTTTGTTGGCTTAAGTCATAAACAATTGCTAGGCTACTGTTGTTGTAACATACACGTAAGCTTCAAATGAGCTTGTTTTATTATCCTTAGTTTTTTAAAAGATTTTATTTATTTATTTGAGAGAGTGAGAGCCAGCGTGAGGAGCAAAGGGAGAAGCAGACTCCCTGCTGAGCAGGGAGCCCCACACGGAGCTCGATTCCAGGACCCTGAGATCATGACTTGAGCCGAAGGCGGACGCTTAACCAACTGAGCCACCCAGGCGCCCCTAATTTCTTATCCTTTAAGAAATAAATATTATATTCTACCTGGAAGTGAATTTGGAGAGCACCCAGTCCTACAGTTGGCCCCTGGGTAAACTGGACCCATGGGGACTCGGCGTATACATCCATTGGGAGAAGAAGTTCACGGCTACTCAAAATCATTCAGGTTTGGTGAGCAATTCATGTCTCCCATCCCGGGTGAGTACTCCTGCTTTTAAACAATAGAGTTGAAACAGACAATGAGGATGCGATGATTATAAAGACAAAGAAACAGAGCTGGAGTTACTTTAAGTCTGTCATTCTCCAGAATGACAGAATAAATTAAAACATATATTCTCTTTTGTTCTCCCCATTGCAGCACAAATGGTTCATCAAACACACCTGGTAATTTCCAAATGATTTGTTCACGTTTAGGAACCGTTGGTGCAGGCTCTCGTCTGGTGTGGCTGCCCTCCTGAAGTGACGCACCTGTCTGGGCCATGATGTGATGCAGGAAATGGTGTCAAGCTCTTCCAGCAATTTCCCTATTAAATTCCCTAAGTTAGGTAACTTGTAGCCTCCATAAGTGAAAACCTTTCTGGATGTCGGTGATATTATAAATGATGCTGTTCTCTTCTCAGATTCTGCTAACCTAACAGCAATTAATCATTTTCTAGGCCTTAGGAAATGATCTGAGCTTTCTATATATTCCATATCTCCGATTATTGACAAATCATTGAAACTAGTGCCTTGGAATGTCATGTTTAGTTAGGTCAAGTCCAACGTTTCAGGCGGGTGAGAGGTAAGGCAGCACGCTTGGCTGAGCACGTGGGCTCCGTTGGCAGATTGCGAAGTGTCAACTCTCGTTTCTATTAATTAAATTAAGATTATTCATCCCAGTGATGGGCTGGGGCTTAAGGAGTTTTACTACGTGTTCCGTTCAAAGGAGGTGAAATTCAGCAGGGACTATAAAAGGAGGAACCTACACCCTACAGATCTGGACCGTCCTATATCATTCTCCCCCCTTCACAAGGGTGCCCCCTTCTCCCGCCTCTCACGGTCGGTCCCTCAGAGCCTGCAGTTCCTCCATGTGGCTATTGGAGGGCAACTCCCGGTCGGTGGCAGCGGGCAAGGGCCGCTACAGCCTCTGGGAGTGGGGCTGGGGGCTGGTCGTTCTAATACGGGATGGAAGGATGGAAACGTGCACCCCACTGACATGGAGCTGAGGCTGCTGTGGCCGAGGAGGCAGGTAGGGATTGCATCGTGTACCGGGGAGCTCCAGATGGCTGATGGGACAGGAACCTAGATTCCGGGGCCCTGGGCTTTGCCAAGTGCTGACTCTTCAGGGCCTGGGTTGTGGACAGGTGCAGGAGTCCCAGGGAAGGGCCCAGGGTGAGGGGTATTTGCCAGCCACTATACAAGAACTTCAACTTTTTTCCAAGCAGTATGGCTGGTCACTACCCAAATACAGATCCCTGGTCCCAAATTTCTAAGAAGAGGCCAACAGGCGTGGTCATGATGGTCCATACCTCGCAGTTACGTTCCCTCGAAAATGAACAGCCCATTTCAGTGTGGTGTGAATATGAGTGCTTGGTACTGTTCTCTATAATCTATTATATTGAGTGAAAAAATTCTCAGAAAGAGAAAATTTAAATCATCTAAAACATTTCTGGGAGATTCAGTAGTGTGACATCTTTTAAAAAAACTGTCAGCGAAAACAAATACATCTGCTAACATGTTATCTGGCATTAGTGGCATTTTTTAGCAAAATTGCAAATTAGGTAAATTTTAGCTTCAAAATTCCTCATTCCAGCCCTGTGCCATCCTTCCCCTGTTACCACTGTCCCCATGGCCCCTTCTGCTCCCCACTATCTGCACTCGACCACCCTTAACCTTCTGTACAACACGGCAGGTGATCGAGGCAGGCGATCGACGAGTGTGCCCCGGGCTCTTCCTCTTACACACCCAAGTTTCGGCTATTTTATTTTTGCTTTGAATTGTTCCTTCCTTGTTCCTTGAAGGAACAGTTTTCTTTGAAGATGTCTGAAGGACATGACTATCCAAAGTTTTGCTCTGTAATAGCAAAGATTTCTTCTTTTACTAGGAATTTAATGGCTTTTCAGAAATTGGCAGAAGTCAACACGTTAGATTTATAAAGGAGCAGCAGCTTGCAGCCCTGTTTTTCACACACAAAGAAGCAAAAAAGGAAATTCAATGAGCGTATTTGTTATTATTTTCTGACCAAAAAAAATTTTTTTTAAAGATTTTATTTATTTATTTGACAGAGATAGAGACAGCCAGCGAGAGAGGGAACACAAGCAGGGGGAGTGGGAGAGGAAGAAACAGGCTCATAGCAGAGGAGCCTGATGTGGGGCTCGATCCCATAACGCCGGGATCACGCCCTGAGCTGAAGGCAGATGCTTAACCGCTGTGCCACCCAGGCGCCCCTCTGACCAAATTATATGTTGACATTGACTACATACAACTTACATGAAATAACTAATTTACACATTGCCCGAGCCCAAAACTGGTCAAAGATAATAATACCGAATGAGATGATTCAGTGAGCAAAATAAAACGTAAGCTAGAGTCATAAATAAAATTATTGCACCTGTCTCCATGCTGCCTGTGAATCACACAGAGAATCTCCCTTTTTCCTACCTCTTTTTTCCCTTTTACTCTTCATCTTATCTCCTAGACCGGCTGCTTTGTGGCTTGGTTCCTCTGACTGTGCCCGCTTTGGCCCCCTCCGCCTAACAGCACCACCTCCTTTCCTCTTCCTGATAGGCTTCTGGAAACCCTCCAACATTATCCCTTCCTGGAGTATTTATATTATAAAAGGAGACAGTGGGGCAGCCCGAGAGGGCAATGCTCCAACCCCAAGAATACAGTGAGGACTAAGGTGTAATGAGAACCTACTGGGTGTCGTGGGCACAAGCATCACCTCATTTCCTCTCCACAACAAATGGGTTTACTTTCCCATTTAACAGAGAGGGATGTGGAGGCTTGGGGGCTTGAGAAGGTAGTTACTCGGTCAAGGTCACAGAGCTGGTGGCTCTCTGGTGGGGCTGGACTCAAAAGCACATTTGGTAGAGTCTCAACCCATGGCCTGTCCTCAAGACCGTGCCCCTTCCTCTCCCCTCCCACCCCCTCCCTCGGGCCCCTGGCCTCCAGAGCCCACCTGGGAGCCAGGCCCCTTGTCCCTTGCCCACGGCGCCCGGGCTCGCCGGTCCCGGCGGCCCATCCGCGGCTTGAACAGGAAAGAGACAAAGGTCCTGTTTGAGGGCTGCTGTCTGTTTCCATGTCTCTAGCTGCGGAGCCACCAGGAGGAAAAGCATTTGAGGTATTTCCACGGGAAATGGTAGCCAACAAAAGCGCTGTTGGGTGGTATTCTAGTTAATTGCAGGAAGGCGGGCAGCCCTCCAGGATATTACCTTTCTTGGGCTGGAAAGTGTTTCTTTGAAAAACGTTTTGGTTCAGCCGAGGCCTCCTAAGTTTTCGCAGATTTGCTTGTTCATAGCTACGAAGAGAGTCACCAAGTTGGTCCTTCAGGGGCTGGGAGGGGGTCCGGTGGGAGGCAGAGTTGGGCGGGAGGAAACCACTCTGACGACAGCTCTCTGCTAAATGATGGCTGGAAAACACTGGATTATATTTCCCAGCCGGTATCAATTCCTATAGGGGGCCATTCCCCCGAGGCCTGCCTCCCCCCGGCGGAAAGAGAATGTGCGACCCTGAATGAAATGTCTCATGCCCCCGTGAAGGGGAGAGGGCAGGAAATGAAGAGAAGTGATCACTCTTCTTATTGGCACTTAAAAAAAAATATAATGAAAAGAAAAGCATTTGCAAAGGTGCATGAATCCAAGCGTGTTACTCCCGACACATTGGGTTTGCGTGTGCTTTCGCCTTTTCGGAAAGCTTCCAATTCACAGCAGCCCTGGGAAATGAGCGAGGCCTCCATCCATCTCTGCACCTGAGAGATGAGGACAGGGCGTTCATGACTCACAGTGCAGGTCGCCCTGCGCATTCCATCAGTCTGTCATGACCGCGTGTTTACCGGCCACCTTCTCCGTGCCCTGCGCTGGGCTGCTGGCAAGGACGTTGAGGTGGCTGCTGTCTAGCCGTGGATACACACGCCTCGTATTTAAGTGGAACAGTCCAGAACAGCCCAAGGTGAGCTGGAGCCCACGTGGCGCTCTGAGAAGGGTGGGCTGAGAGGGTGGTTGGAATGGGAAGACTGGCAGGACCTCTTCCCCCCGCAGGGCTCTTTCCATCAGAGCTCACTGAAGTCTAAGGACTGTTCCCAGAATCCAATATTTTCATTCTTGTCGGCGATTGTACATTTCATATACTTTAGTTGCTATCAATTCAAATGCAGAGGCATAGGAAGTTAAAGGGCGTGTCATTTCCCCTGCTGCCTGCAGTTCTGGTCCCCTGCCCCCGAGATGAACACTCTTGACACTTTAGCACGTTGCTGTGTGTCCTTTTGGCCATTTTCATCTGTACACAACCTGCGTGGTCTCTTCCCTGGACGCTCCTCCAGGTCCGCTCCCCGTCCTCCACTCTGCTCTGCCTTTCTCCGCCCCTGCAGGGCACCGTGAGTGCCCGTGCATTCACTCCCTGCCTAGCTAGCTCTCTGCCAGGTGTCTCGGTCCTGGCTCACAGCTCCTGTCGGCGGCTTCCCGAGCTCTGCGTTCCCACAACCGCCTCTTCCCTTCGCCCTAGAGCGCGCACCTGCGTGTGTGCGCGCACGCATGTGCTCACCCCTGGGTGCTTCATCGTGTCTTGCCGATTCCGTCAGCTCTATAGAGAACCCTTTTTATGAAATGCTCCTCATCACCCCACCTCAGGTTTTGTAGGACCTTGACTGACAGTAAGGCCATATATTGTTTTGTAGACTGCGTACACAGATGTATATGGATGGGTGTGCGTGGGCAAAACATCTATGTGCTTATCTCTCTCCTGCTTTTTAAGGTGAGCATAGTATTCCATAGTATTCCGTGGTATTCCATAGTATTCCATTGAGTGGATGGGCACTGTTTATGTCATCAGTCACCCTACCAAGAAACATTTAGGGTTGTGTTCAGTTTCTCTCTTTGGTATCATGACATCCCCAAATAATGTCAATGACTTCTTCCAGGAGCCTTAAGCATGGCATAGAGCGGTGGAAGGTACCTGGGGGAGCCCGGGCAAGGCACTGCACTTCTCTGAGCCTCAGTTTCCCCGTCTGTCCAACGGGGACAGCCTACTGTATGGATCACGGCCCTGGAAGCAGCTGATGGCCGGTGATGTGGCGGAGGCCTCATCTTTGCGTAATGCCGTTGTGAGGCTGAGGGCAGGCAGTGGCAGCTCCCCGTCACGCTCATTCACTGCGAAAATATTCATTTCTGGAAGAAGCCCCGCAGCCAGAACCAGCTATTAACTCTCAAACTGAAACAGAGGCAACATAAAGATGCAGAGAACGGGATGATTCTTCCAATTCAGAAGTGTTCTGGGGGCATCCGGGGCGCTCTGAGGGGCGACGGGGCCATCGGGGAGGGGGCGTGGGCGGCTCGGTGCAGGCCCGCCGTCCTCGTCCTTCCAGGCTGGGGGAGGCCGCGCCGGGGCGGGCCTGGCAGCGGCGGCGGGCCAGGACGCGGGAGGCTCGCGGCGGCGGCGAACGGCGGCCCCGGGCCCCTGCCGAGCGCGGCCCTCGCGGCCCCGACCAGCAGGTGTCGCTGCTGCCCCAGCGGACGGCCGCGCGACCGCCCCGACCGCTGGGTTCCCGCCTGGCAGGGTCTACCGTCCGCAGTCACAGGGTCGGAAGCCTGTTCTCCCCACGTCCCCGCTGCTGCCTAAGAAACGGAGTGACAGCCGCCTTCCTCCTCCCCCCAAGAGGCTGGGAAGGTGCTGTGGGAAGAGAATTCCCTGCAGGTTGGCCGCGCTGCGTCCTCCCTCGCCCCTGGCCAGGGCAGGCGGCGCGGCTCAGCGCGCGGGGCCCCAGGACACCGCTGCCTGCCAGGCTTTCGCTGGAGCCCTCGGGGTGCTGGAGCCGTCGGGGTGCTCGAGGGAGGGACGTTATGGACTTCAGAGTCCAGCAGGGGGATGGGACGACTTGAAGGGGAGTTTGCAAGTGTAACAAAGAGGGGCCCGGCCTGGGTCGGGCAAGCCAAGTCCATCTCCTTCCCAGCCGGTTTTTCTTTATCCCGGAGGCTGTGCTAAGGGTCCTGTTCTGACTAATAGGGGAAAAGGAAGTAGCTCACCTGAATGGGGTTAGAGGGTGACCGTTGGTCCCGTTTCCTCAGCACTTGAGGGGTTGCTGGGATGCACGACTTTGGTGCTAAACCCTGAAGAGCCCAGGGCAGCCGGGAACACCTTGGTCATCCTAACTGGGTACCAGCTCGTGCTCCGGCTTTATCTCATTTAATCCACATCGGTGGTAGCATTGTCATCTCCATTGTTCAGAAGAAGAAACTGAGGGTCAGAGAGGCTCGACAAGCTGCCCAAAGTCTCAGAATGGGGAGGGAAGAGCTGACATTTGAATGAAAGTCCCTTTAAGTGATATGCTTTCCATGGCACTCCACGGTCTCCTGGATGCCTCTGAAGTTGGGAGTTGAGAAGTGACTTTCAAAGGCAAATCTGGGAGGCCCAAACAGTAGGCAGCCGTGGGTCGTGGGCATAGATAATTATAACGTGTGCTGCGGTGCTTGCCCGAGCTGGGGCAGCAGCCCAGGAGCTCCTCAAGGGCTTGGCGTTGTGACGGAAGCAGCATGCTGGAAACTGGGGGGAGATGGAGACATGTCAGTGAACACGTAGGCGGCAGAAAGGTGTGCAGTGGTCCAGGCCACAGGGGCGCTGCTGGGGCTGCCGGGGCTTGCGGGGAGATAACACCAAGTTATGTCAGCTGGAGAGGGGGCAGACCACACCACCAAGGAGGCCCTGATAACTTCAGTTACCTCCTTGGTAGCCTGGACAGTTTTCGGAAATCTCTTTTAGTACAAGAACAAAAGCCCAAGCCGGGTGGGCTCAGATCTCGTGTGTGCGGAGCCGGGCAGGGCCGGGTGGGCAGGAAGAAGCAGATCCTGAAGGAAGGGCACCGTCCTCTCCCTTTGCGAGACGGGCTCTCTCTACCGCTCGTTATGAAATGATGTCAGGTTCTGACAGAGCAGCTGGGAAAACACTCGAGCTCGCACAAAAACGCAAGTGAAATGATCCACAGGGTCCTGGATCCATCCAGTAAAAGCAACTCTTGTCAACGCAGGCTGAGGGCTGNGTTATGAAATGATGTCAGGTTCTGACAGAGCAGCTGGGAAAACACTCGAGCTCGCACAAAAACCCAAGTGAAATGATCCACAGGGTCCTGGATCCATCCAGTAAAAGCAACTCTTGTCAACGCAGGCTGAGGGCTGTGCTCAGGGCCAGTGTTACAGAGAGCAGCCCCAGCTTTCCCGTGTCCGCCTGTGAGAGCTCTCAGTCTAGCAGCCGACAGACTCCCCGGCAAGGCACTGCAACCAGGGTGCGTGACGAACTTAGTAAGACAACGGTCCGCTCCTGGGATCTGCATGTGTCCGCCGAGCAGGGCTGCTACTGCCTTCACCCGTGAGAATGAAGGAAAAATGCCCCCCTTCCCCCGATGTGCACTGCTCTCAGCGGCACGGCTTTGCAAGTTCAGACCCCACAAACCCCCGCAGCTAGGTGCCTTTGCGCAGTGCATAAATCGCACAACTGTGCATGGTGGTCCTGGGGATGGAAGGCTGTTCGCGTCAGGGACTGAGAAGCCCTCTGGGAGAGACTTCGTCAGGAGGGAGCAGAGTGACAGGCAGGAGTGGGTTCAGGAGTGAAGCTGGAGTGTGCTTGGAGTGGTCGGCTCTGCCTGGCACGCACCCAGGAGAAGTTATTCAGGAAGACAAGGAGGAGGAGGGGCCTCCTGGGCAAAAGGAATAACATGTGGAGTGGGACAGAGGCAGGAAATCTGCAGGCTGCCTGGAGGGTAGGGTGCACGGTGGGGACGGTGGGGGGCGACATGAGTGGGGGCCAGATGGCGTAGACCTGGGCTTCTGTGCGTTGTTCTGTAGTTGAGGATGGGACGAGCCGGACTGGAGAGAAGGGGGCAGCAAGGGGGGGCGAGGGGGGAAGGTAACCCCTCTTCTTTGTGGGCTCCCTTCATATTTATTGCCATCCCATGTTAATGTTATGTCCAGAAACCTCCACCTGTTGCTCTGAGCTCTGTCTTCTTCCTATCATGCCTGCTCCTGCTGGCAGTCTTGGAAATAAAAGTTGGGAACCTGACTCTGAACAGAAATGTCACGTCTGAGGAAGAGAGTTCTCATGCCACCCGTGTGTCTCCTGGGAGTTACAGGGGGCAGAGAATGTGGGGTGGGTGGGGGGTGCTTGGAAAGAGCCAGCCATGTGCTTGGGCTGGTCTGGAAGGACTTCTCATACCTGCCCACTGCTCATACCTGTCCACTATAGACCTGGCTGCGGGCACGGTGTCCACCCCTGACGAGGACACTGGGTTCCCCCACCTGCAGAAGGGCCCAGCAGCTCCCACTCACCCCAGGGCCAAGGCATAAGCTGCCCGGATATCATGATTATTTACCCTTCCTCCTGGTGGGTGGCCGCATCCTGAGGACCCACTCCTGCCTCTTGCCCATGTGCGAACCAGTGTGGATCCAGGTTTGGTTTTCCATAGCCAGAGAATTTAGCAATTTTCTTTTTTCTCTTGTGTTCTGGTTTCTCTTTTGGAAGGCACAGGAAAGAGGCTGGAGAGGGCCCCCTTGACCGAAGCTGATCTGGAAGGGCTGAAAGCATGCAGACAATGGTTGGTGGGCCAGGCTGGCTGTGTCCCAGGGGCCGAGCCCCATGCCAGGCTGCTCTAACAAGAACTTGAACTGAACCGAACCATGACCCCCAAATTGGAAAACACTGCCCTGATTCACTGAACCCAAAACCGAATCCAAATATTATTATTTTTCGACTGAACTCTGAATTGAACTGTTTTTTTCTTAAATACCTACCAAGCCAGTTTGAACTAGACACAAACATATGTGTTTTCTGAAACTATTGAACCTGAACTTCAAAATAATCTCCTATCCGAGGGCGAAGTGAGACTTTATTTGCTTGAGAGTGTCCTGTTCCCAGCAGGCCGGCAGTTTCCCTTACAGCAGGAGTAATTCTCATTTGTTCAGCATTTTAACCTTACTCCTCATCTTTAAATACGGTGGAACGCACAGATCTTAAATGTGCAGCTTAATTGGTTCTGACAGATGCGTGTACTCGAGGACCCGGGAGCCCAGTCAAGATCGAGAGCGTTTGCGTCAGCCTAGAGAGTTCCCTTCCCAGTCCATCCCACCCCCACCGAACACCCACTGTTCTCATTTCTGTCTCCTTCTGCTTCTCGTTTGAGGCTTAGAAACAGCCCCCCCCCCGCCTCCACCACCCTGGATAAAGGGAAAACAAATAAGATAATACCCATTTTATGGATAAGAGAACTGAGGCTCAGAGAAATGTAGATGGCTCGCTTGAGTTCACGGAGCTAGGTGGTCGCAGAGTTCGAATGACCCAGGATTCCAGTTTCCCAGTCAAGTGCCCCCTATTTCCATTTCCAGCCAGCTGCTGAACTGAGAAGTGGCCTTAGTGCCTCCGTGGGCCTCCTACCCTCCTCTGGCTTTCAGGGCACAGTGGGAAGTGCTTGCCTCACAAACAGAGTGGTTTCACCTATTTTTAAAGATCTCTCGGCAAAGAGGGCCCAGCGTGTCTGGGTCCGGGGCTGGGCCGCCCCTGCTGTGATAGGACCGACTCGCGGGGCCTCCGCACACCCGTGTGGCGGCAGCCTGCACCGGGTGCCTGTTCCCTGTCTCCAGCCTGCCTGTGTGTGGCTGTCTGTCGGTGTTTCTGGCCGCCTGTGTGTAGACAAACTGTATCTGACCCCCGAAGAGCAGTGTCTGTCTCCTTGAGCAGTCGAGCTAGAGAACATTGACCAGGTTCCCAGGCTGGTTTTCCTGGGGAAACATTTTCCAGAGCCTACAACAATGTTGCATTTGATTTGATTTTTTCCCCCCTTTGCAGGCGATTGTGTGGTTTGGGGTGTTTTGCTCCTAGTTATAATCCAATAAAGAGCAGCTGCTGAGATTTTTCCAAGAGTGCTGCTTTCAACCGCCCTCGTTGAAAATGCTCTAATTTATTTCAGTCGCTTGTGGGAAAACCAGCCTCAGCTCAAAACAAAGGCGTCCTGTGCTGATGTAATTGCCCCATGAGTCTCTCCTCAGGCCTCCAGGCCAGCTGATGGTCACTGAGGCAGCCCAGGAAGAAGCCTCCTTTCTAGATGGGGGAAGTTCTCTAAAAGACCCTCTCTTCCGAGCCTCTCAGGGGTGTGCAGGGGGCCCGAGCCCAGAGTGGGGCAGGAGCTAAGGTGTTCTTCACGGCTTGCCCATTTCCTGTGGCTCACAGGCGTCCGTTTGCGGGTCCATCACACCTTCATGTGAATTAATTGGATCATTTTTCTTTCTGCTTAATATGTAGTCAAGCCCTGCCCATCGAGGGGCTGGCTAGAAGTTTGGGAAAAAGAATGCATTGAGAGAATGAATTTCGGCTAAACAGACCTGTAGGGGACCCAGGTGGTGGCACTTGTGGGAGGGCATTTTGGGCATTTTGGAATGGGGGGGGAAGAGATGCTCTCAGCTCTCCAGGCTGGCCTGTTTTGCCTCCCATTCTGTCCAGGTGCTACCAGAACCCTGGCTAAGATGATTACAGACCACCTACTCAGTGACTTGGTCTGACTGTGTGTCAGTTTCTTCTTGTGAAGCCCTGGGGCCTCCTGGACTCCAAAGGCCAAAATGGCGGCCCCCATGGCAGAGAGATGTGTGAAACATTTTGGATCCTTAGCTCATAGATATGACTCTGATTGAATTACACTGGTTGATGCCACCTTTTCTGTGATAACTGTGTGTCCAAGGGAGGGACTCTGGGTGTGTGCTGTGGGGTTAACTATCTCAAAGGCCCTGTTTTCCATTTTGTTTGCAAAGCGATTTCCATAGAGCCACAGAGCTCTGTTTTCTTTAAGTTGGAGGAAGTTGTAAGCTGGTGAGCATTTGCCTGGGAGGTGCCCTTCCTCCCGATGGGCCCCCCTCTCCCCTAAAGCCATTCCTTCCCTAGAACCGCCTGGAGGGGCAGAATGAATCAGGTGGGCAGAGACTTGCCCAGGCGAGCCCTCTCCCGGCCTTTGGCTCCTGGTGGGGACTTACAAAGCCAGGGCGCGGTGTAGGTGCAGAGACCCAGACACTCAACACGTATGGATTTCCAGGATTCCCGGCCTTTAGAGATTCTGGTTTAGTCTACCTCGGGTGGGACTCAAGCTTTTTTATTTTTATTTTTAAAAAGTATTTAAGCGTCCATGTTCATTTAAAGCCTTTAGAGAATTAAGAAAATATCAACCATAACGTTTTTTCCCCTCCAACAGTCACACTGAAAGTTTTTGCAAACTTTCCAGTCTTTATTATTGTCCATACCTTTATTTCTGGAGAAGTGCCACACGCCCACTTAGGTGTCCTTTTCCTTTTGCGCATCATGAGAATTTTCCCGTGACATTCAGTGTTTTCTGAAAGCATGCTTTGTACAGACCGCACATAAGGGAATCTTTGTCCGCATGTCTGGTTACTTCCACAGGCTGGGCTCTCGGGTGTGTGACAAGTCTCCAGGGTAGACTTCGAAATACTTAGCTCTCGGGTGTGTGACAAGTCTCCAGGGTAGACTTCGAAATACTTAGCTTCATGCGTTCCCTTGTGCTGGGTTCCATTCCCCCGAAACACCCACCTCCTGCCTCTTCCAATGGGGAGCATTTGTTCCTTTATTTTCTTAGTTTTAAAATCACAGATGCAGCCTGTGCTCAAGGAGAACCAGTCAAGCAGCGTGGAGGTGTGTGAAGCAAAACACCCAGTCCTTGGGTTTCCCCAGCCGAGCACGTCCCCCTGAGGGCCACTTGGTTAGGGATGCACCTCTCATTTTTCGTGTTACTAAGTTCCTCAGCTAGTTCTGCTGCATGGGAAGATGGGGAGCTATCGTGGGGGACAGGGTGGGCTGGGAACCCAAACCTGAGGTTCTGTCCTGGCCCCGTCCCTCACCGTGGAATGTGAGCATGGTAAGAAATCCTGGACCTCACCTTCTTCTTTGCAGTGTAGGGATGATAACATCCTTGATGCCCGCCCCCCCAAAGATCGTTCTGGGTTTGGATTTAGCCCCATCGAGCCAGCAAACAAGCAAGCAAACAAGTAAACAAAAAAACAAAACAACATAAAACCAAACAAGATGCCTAGCTAAATTTGAATTTCAAGTAAACCATGAGTAATTATTCAGGATAGATGTGTCCCATGCAGTATTTCATTTGTATTTTCTCTGGCGACCCTACCCGGGATGGAGATGTGGAAGGGAGTTGGAGATGGGCTCTGGCAGGATGACGTCGCAGGGCCCCAGCTGGCTTTCTCTCGGGGAGGTCAGGGCTCATCCAGTCTTGGACTTGACACAGCTTCTCCAGCACTGACAAGTGCAGGAGGCCAGAGGCCCTGGAGCAGCAGGGGTAGCGAGACTGCACTGCTGTTTACCGAGCACCTACTGTGTGCCAGGCAGGTGGTGAACAGTCCCGTCTCCATGTCTCCCCCCTGCTTGTAGGTGCTAACCCTGCTTCTGACTGCCTTGCCCTCCCAGACCTCACCTCTCTGCACCCACGCCCAATTCCTGCCTCGTCAGGCAGTATATGTGAAATAATTCTGGGGCTCTATCCTTGTCTTCAGGTAGGCCCTGGGTCAGGAGTGGTTTCCCCCAAAGACCTTACTTCTCTAGCCTCCCCTTGGGCTCCTTTGATCGCACCAAGGCTCAATCTTTTATGCAGGTGTGAGTGGATGGTCCTGGGGCTGCCATTCCAGAAGCCCCTGGACTCCAATCTTTTTCTTCCCTTCTTGGTAACTCACATAGAGCTGACTTTCCTGGGTGTCTTTGGGCAGAGGCAGAGGTCTGCCAGGATGCCCTTCCTCTTCTGGGGCCCCCTCCTGGGCTGTCTGGGCATGGCGGTCTCCTGCAGTGCTTTCTGACCCCTCAGTAGCCCTCCTGGCATCCCCCGAACACCCCACAGACCTCCCCCACCTGCTAGCCACAGCTGTGGGGCTCAGGACTTTGTGGAACCCTGCGAGATACAGATATATTCAAGTCAGAATGACTGAGTACGATATAATTCTGCTCTAAATTGGATGCCATTTTAACCCGTATTCTACTATAGACCAAGGGTGTTTTAGTAGAAACAAACACATGGGCGGGGGGGAACACTTATATTTGGAAACGTTCTACCCCTGAGAGTTATTTCACTCAAGGGCAACACACCTGATTCCAGGAACTGAGTCTGAGATCCTCCTGGAGGCTCACACCGTCCCCGTGGCCCCAGTGTCTCGATTCCGTGGAGGTTGGCAATGCCAAAGAGCGAAGCACAGCTCTATGGATGTATTCTCTCTCCTGATAAAGTCCCTGCATTACTTCTGTCCCATCAGTAATGATGGTAATAATACCTCCCATTTATACAGCATGGTATTTTTTCTGATCCATTTTATTATCATTTTTTGAAGATTTTATTTGTTTATTTGAGAGAGAGAGAGAGACAGAGGGGGAGAGGGAGAGCACAGAGGGAGAGTGAGAGAGAGAAACAGACTGCCGAGCAGGGAGCCTGATGCCAGGACCCTGGGATCATGACCTGAGCCGACGACAGATGCTTAACCAACTGAGCCACTCATGCACACTTTTCTGATCATTTTAATATTTGAAACAACACTGAAAAAGCAAAAGCCTCTTCTCTGCCCCCAGTTCAGTTCCCTCTATTTCTCGGTTATCCACGCTGAGCAGTGTGGGTTAAAATCTTCTAGATTTTTCCATCTGTACACAAACATGTCTGTGTGTGTGTTTTGTTTTTGACCTGGCTGGCATCACACTACACATATCATAATCCTGTTTTTTTTCACTTAGCAAATAGATGGTGAACCCACAGTCCTTGTTTATCCTTCTCCGTGGTCCGTCCTCCCTGTGTGGCCGCAGCTCCGTCTCGCAGCAGTCCCTTCCCGGCTGACACTGAGGGCACACCCAGCTCTGCTCCTGTGGGGCCGCTGCGAACACCCCGTGTTAGCTGGCATCTAACAGGTCACGAGTTGACCTAGAGAAACTCGTACTGGTCTGGAATCTGATAAGCGTAGGTCGAACATTGTCCCTCTTCTTTCCAGACGTAAAGCCACAGCACAGATGTGTCAAAGTCCTGTGGGCGCACAGCTAGCAAGGCTCGAGCTAGCTGGTCCCTGCCCCAGGTCCTCTCGCTTGGAACCTGCTTCTCACACTTCAGTGTGCACACGCACGCCCTGGGGATGGTGTGACAATGCGGATTCCGATCCAGCTAGTCTGCGGTGGGCACCTTTCTCATAAGCTCCCATGTGGTGCTCCTGCTACCAGGCTGGACCGCACTAGACTGAGTCTAGTGTAGGTAACATCACTACTGTCTAGAAGACGTTTGTGGTGAGGGGCCGTCGCTGACCTCTGGTCTCATGGGCACTTTGACCACAATCACTGGTAAGCGCCACAGATCTGAAGTACCCACCACACACACAATGTTCGTGCTGGAAGGGCCCCAGGAGAACACCTGGATCAGAAGACTGAGGCTTGGGTCAGGGAGCCAGGGCTGAGCCAGTTGCCAGGACTCTGGATCCCACGTGGGTCTTTTCCACCCGGGATGCTGGGGACTGGCTACTGGCAGCTGGTGGCTGCTGGATCCCAGTCCCTATCCCCTGTCCAAATTCCTTCTTTCTGTGTCTCACCATTGTGGCAAAGCTTGGTTTGAAGAATTGACCAGGGAAGATGGTTTGGGTCTTAGACAGTGAAGGTGCTGGGCATGGCCATCTATGCAGAGAAGTACTCCACTGGGCTTTTTTTTTTTTTTAGTTGATTTGAATTTAATGACAAATATTCCACATTAATTGCTGAACAACTAGAATGCTGTCCAATGCTTTTCACTGGGCCCGACTTCCAGATCTTGTCCACAGGAGGCCTGGCCACTCCCTGGGTTTGACAGTCAACGTTCCTTCATCCACTGCCTGCCGGCATGCTGGCTGCTGCACCTTCCCGACCATGGAACCGTCCATCTCTCCAAAATGTCTTTTGCTTTCCTACCATGAGCCACGAATGGCCCTATGTGCCATAGGGAGATTCAAAGATGAATGAATCAGGTCCTTGCCCTCAAGAGAGGGAAAGAAGTCAAGATACAAATAACTCTAAGAACCTCGCTCTCACTGTCCCAGTTTCCAAATCATACTCACATCCTCCATTTCATTAAGCCTTTGTTGTTTATTTATATTTATTTATTATTTTTATTTATTTATTTACTTAATTTAAACTTTTATTTTATTTTTTTACTTTTTAAAACTTTAAAAATTTTTTATTATTTTATTTTTAAATTTTAAAAGTTAAAAGTTAAAAAT
>NC_048236.1:3081376-3089988 GCF_002007445.2 Ailuropoda melanoleuca
TAAAAATTTAAAAATCATTTTATTTCTTTTATTTTCTATTTAATTAAAATTATTTTATTTTATTATATTTATTTATTTTTTATTTATAATACTGTATGGTGACTAACATAATAAAAAATAAAAAAATAAAAAACTCTCAAAATTTGTACAAGTATCATTAAGTTCTTTAAAATCGGAGTTTGGGTCCTTGGGAGAGAGGGTGGCTGAGTTGAGCTGGTCACCGCCCCATCGCCTCCTGGGAGTGGGTTCCGTGTGGGGAGGCGCGGAGGGCCCTAAGTGATCGGGGCCCTCGGAGGGAGGAGGGACGATGGGACAAGAGCAGTGGATGTCAAAGCCCCTGCGGAGGGTTCAGGTTCAACATGGGAAGAGGCTCGCAGCCCAGGTGATTCAGGATTCTAGGAACGTGGAGATCTGTCTGTCCCTCCCTGGGCAAGTGTGACCGGGGAAGATATTTGTCCGCATATCACCAGTGTCCCGCCTGGTGTATTTGAGGTTAAATCTTCTCTCCGCAGTCACGCTGCACACACGGCAGAGCGGAAGCAGGTCGTCTTCTTCGGGGCCTTTCCCTGCCCCGTCGCTGCCCAGTTCCTCCGCCTTGGGACTTGAAGGCCCTGCCTGCCTGTCCCGCCCGTCCCGCCCGTCCCGCCCCTCCCGCCTGGTGTCCTCCCGCACCTCTTCCTCCCGATTGAGAGGTAAGTTGCTTTTTTAACGTCATGACTTTGGGTTAATAACCTCGAATGAGTCAGGTCAAAGGTCAGCCCCTCGCTAAGCTGGGGGCTACTCCAGTGGTCACTGAGGGGTTTTGGGGGGCTATTGAATGCTCCGGTAAGGTCCACACGGATGTCTGGGCAGCTGGGAGCATGACGATGCCGGCTGGGCATGTTGAGGGGAGGGCAGCTGCTTAAATGGTGTGTGTGCGTTGGCAGTGGGTGGTGTTTGCCCCAAAGTCGTGGGTGTGGTGAAGGGAACGGGGGACCCTGGAACAAATCCTGCTCTCCTCTCAGGCGCACCCCACCACCTCTGCATTCAGGTTCGGTGGGGGCTTGTCCAGCGGCTTCAGCGGGAGGCAGTAGGGGGTGAAGAGTGTTTGTTGGTGTTGACACCCCACCTCCCACTCCAGCCTGTGGAAGCTGGGGGTGGTGCTGAAAGGGGCCCCCACCTGTGGTGCTGATGGGTTCCAGATGTGCTCCTGTGCCCCCGACTCCGTGAGCTGCCAGGTGGGGCTCGGGGTCAGGGGAGGCCTGGCCACTCCCTGGGTTTGAGTTCCCATGCACCGTGTAATGAAAGCCAACACTCAGCGGATCCCAGCATATACCCCAGGCCTCTGTCCTCGCATCTCAGGCATCTGGAGCTGCGACGGTCTCTTCAATATTTACACTTTGCCAGCACCCCCTGGGAGCGCCTTCTGCGGCCCGCGCACAAGCACACGTTCTAAGGCTGTCACGTACCTCCCCTCGTTGGATGCTCCCTGTTTCACGGATGAGGAAGGCAAGGCTGAGGGAGGCTGAGGGCCCCGGCTGGGCCGCAGAAGAGCAAGAGGCAGCTGGGGATTGTGCAGGCCGCCTGACCCCACAGCTGATGCTTCTTCCACGTGGGTCAGATTTCTAGCATTTAGACTAGACGCGGGGGACGTGCTCACTATGATGTGTCCGGTCTGTGCTGGCCTCGGCAGCTTCCTGTTTGGTGTACGTTGAGGTTCCATAGTCTGATGCTCATTGTCTCTAGGCCGGGGACGGGGGAAGGGAAATGTGGAGTTGGGGCCGCCTGGCTTTGCATCTGCCCCTGTCTCTCCATTTCTGGTTTTACTGAACCTCAGACTTCTGAGAGGCAGAAAAGAGGGTACAACCATGGGTGACTCCCTCCTGCTGTCCAGGTGCTGTTGCTTTTTCACACTGGGAAAACTGGGGCATGGGAGGAGGTGGTTTGCCCCAAAGCAACTTTCAGGAGGGTTTCGAGAAGTTCTAGCTCCAGGGGAGTCTTGCCTGATAATGGTGTATGTGGCCCTAGTCATTCCATGCTGGCTCGGTTATTAGATTTACTTAACCCGTGTGTGCGTGCGTGTGTGCATGTGTGTGTGTGTGTGTTTGTGTTGACATGGGCATAATTAGTATCCAAGTATGTATGGCGCCTGAGGACGTGAGCTATTGATGTATCTTGGAGCAGGTGGGAATCCTCGGGAATGAAGTTTTCTTGGAGGCAAGAACTGAGCTCTGAGTTCCCTACAGCTCCCCATCATGGCCTGAAAATGGGCGCATTTGCTGTACTGCAGACGTGCATCTAAAACGTGTGTGTGTTATTAGGTTTTCCAAATGCCCATAACTTAATACACTTGGAGATGGGGGTGGTACCCCTGCAAAGGGAGGGATCTTTTTTGTTTTTGGGGTTAAATCTTCTCTAAAGTGATCTCTGAAGGAAACACTGGAAAACTGGACATCTTAAAATGAGAGGCATCTTGACAATAACAGGGCTTTTTACCATTATGGGTGGGGTGTGGACTATGGTGAGGCAGGGGTCCTGGGTTTGGGGCTGTTGATCATCTTTAACTCACGGTGAATTGTGTCACTCTGGGCTTCAGGCCCAGCATGTCTTCTGAAATGAGGCAGTGAAGCCTGCCCTTTCCAGATTTTACTGTGCTCATTAATCCCCTGAGGATCTTGATGAAATGCAGGCTCTGATTCAGTAGTTCGGAGGAGGGGCTTGAGAGCGTTTCTAACCAGTGCCAGGTGAAGCTGATGCTGCTGGTTCACAGGCTACACTTGGAATGGCAAAGCTCTAGAAAGTTGCCAAGAGTCCTTTCTTTTCTTTTTTTTTGGGGGGGGGTGTGTGGGGAGAGGCAGAGGGAGAGAGAGAATCTCAAGCAGGAACCAGGCTGAGCACAGAGCCTGACACGGGGCTCGATCTCATGACCCTGAGATCATGACCTGAGCCGAAACCAAGAATCGGATGCTTGGTGCTTAACTGACTGAGCCACCCCGGTGCCTCAAGAGTCCTTTCAGTGTGAATGTCCTGAACTATGATTTTGAAGTGGGCAAGTAGAGCTGGGGTCCTCCCATTTCAGGGGTTTCTCAAGCACACAGCTCTGGACCCAGATGTCACACACACATCACAGGAGCAGAGACAAAGGCAGAAAGAAGGATGGAAAAACGGGCTGTGGGCACCATGGGGCCAGAAGCAGACAAGGGGAGGGATGCATGGTAAGAACACAGGAGGAGAGACTTGCGCACGGAGACGGAGACGGGAGGACGCAGAGAAGGAGGACAGCCATGGAGAGCGCAGGTGGAGAGCAAAGGGAAATGGGGGGGCCGTGGGGAGAAGTGGAGGTTCCCAGCTCTGCCTCCTTCAGGAGTGGAGTGTGCTGCCCCAATCACAGCAGCTCAAAGCCCCTGAGGGATCCCATTATTTTATTTCTCATGTTTATATTTGAAAAGAGATTTTCCCTCCCCTGCATTTCTCCTCCCCATCACCAGACTCCAGCCACCATCCCAGGCCCAGAAAGGAAGGACAGACGCCCTCCCCCATTAATCAGAGCTGAGGCCCGCGTAATGGCGGTGAGCACAGGGACTGCAAGCTACTGTCTGATTGAACATTAGTCATGCTGCACGTTACGTTCTCTAATGAGAAAATTATTCCGAATTGCCTCGAGGGATGGTTGTGATTAAACTATTTGCCTTGACTTCCTCTGCTAAATTGAACATGCACCAGTGCGCGCACACACACACACACACACACACACACACACACACACACACCCACACTCACAGAGTCACCCCAGTCAGAGCTGCTCACCCAAAGCCTTGGAACAGGGTAGGTACAGCCTTGAATTCCAGAGGCTTCCCACTCCCAACCTGTTCAAGGCTTGCCTTCTCCTGCTACGTTCTGAAGACAGCTAGGCCCCTTGGACGGAGAGGGGAGCACTAGTGGGGCCATAGCATTACAGCAAGGCCCCGACTGCCCACATTCTGAAGGGGGCCCAGTTTCTCTGGGTGAGCTTCTCCTGGGTGTCAGATGTCTGTCTCTTAAAAGGAGAGTAATTTTTTTTGGGGGGGGGGCAAGAATCAGCAGCTCTTTTCAGATCCCTCTTTATTTTCTCTACTCTGTAACTTCAATTTTATTTGGACCTCCTTCCTATGCATAAGCTGGGCCAAGCCATTAATATGCAGCCCCTGTTTGCTGTTACAGGTTTTTGAAGCGTATTTCAAAAGAGAACCAAAGCATAGTATTAAACGAGTAATTCATAGGAACTAGAAAGTTTTTATACAGAATTTATAACATAAAAAAAAATCTCCCAAGAGTATACGTGGTCTTGGTTATTGGGACACTAACATACCACTTCTCCAGTTGCTTCCTCTTTAAATCCTGGCCAGATTTCAGGGTCTAGCACAAATGTTCCCTTCTCTGGGATCCCTCTCCGACTGTTATCTCAGTCACAATTGAGCATTTCCAATTCTTCCGTTGATAGAACTGAACATTTACTGAGTACCAGGTAAGTCAGCTTTTGCTAGGTTATACTGTGTTAACCAACAACCCCAACTTCTCCGTGGTTCATTCTGGGATCCAGGCTGAAGGAGCAGCACCCCCAGGGGAAAGGAGAGCAACCTGGGGTGGCTCCTAAAACTTATGCTCAGATGTGGCCCACGTGACTTCTGTTTGCCTCCTATTGGATGAAGCAGGTCATGTGACTAAGCCTGCCATCAGGGGGAAGGGGAGGAAGACTTCCTCTCACCAGGGAGTGCTACCACAAGCATCTCCATTTATGAGTGTGAGTGTCCTGGGTGTACCAGGAAAAATTCAGCACCCTCAGACTTATCTGGAGTAGTTTTTCTATTCTTAGCAGTCTACCAACTTTTTTCTAGTTTTTAGACAAGTTGTGTGCTGGCAACATGTGATTCTGTCAACCACTCTCCTCTCTCAGCTTCTAGATGAGTTTTCTTCTGGTTCTTTGTATGCCTCTGGCCACCTCATCTCTGTCTCTCTGGGCCCATCTCTTCCCCTATCTTTTACATTCCTTGTAGTGCTATGTTCCCTTTGGGTTGGGAAGTCTCTTCCTTTGAGTTGATGTCAACTTCCTCTTCTATCTCTGTGGCCATAAACAAGTTTTCCCTGCTAAGCCTGGTTCTCTTCTGCCGCAGATCAAATATGGCCACACCTTCTTTGTAGCCCCTCCTATCAAGAAGTGAAATCTACTTCTCCTCCCCTCCAACAGGGCTGGCCTTCTGACTGTGAGAGTCTGAAGCCTAGGGCTGGGAGAAGCCAGCTGCCACGTGAGGAAGCCAAGCTTAGCCTGATGGAGGGTGCGAGGTGGGGGAGAGCCGAGGTGCCCCAGCTGACAGCCAGTGCCACCCACCAGGCTCACGGAGTGAGGCCAGCTTGGACCTTCCAGCCCAGCACATCTTCCAGCTCATTATGGCTGAGTGAGTGAGCTCAGGCAAAGCCAACAGAGGAGGCATCCAGGTAACCCCCAAATCACGAGCAATCATAAATCTTTGTTGTTTTAAGCCCCTAAGTTTTGGGGTGTTTGTTATGAGCAATAGATAAGCAAAGTAGCTTATACCCCCCGGATTGGTCAGCGGCGCTGCCGCTTAACACAGCCTGCCAACCTCCATCTTTCTCAGCTCCACGTCCAATAGGTCAATCAGTCCTACACAAGTGACCTGAGCTGGGGCAGAGGGGTGGGAGTTGTCCAATGAGTACAGAGTTTTAGTTTTGCAAGATGAAAAAGTTCTGGAGGTGGCTTGCAGAGCTATGTGAATATGCTTAATTCTATTGACCGGTACACTTGAAAATGCTTAAGATGGTAAACTGTATACGTATATATTTTACCACAATTTAAAAAAGTGATTTAAGCATCTTCTGGTCTGCCCCTCTTCTCAATCCCTACTTTGCAGGCTGCTTTCTTCCTGAGATGTGGCTCCAGCCCTGACAACCCAGTGTCTCCCCCTCTGCCTTCCGGGTAAAAATCCGAATCTGCACCAGGAAATGTAAGGTTCCCTGTCTGCACTCATATGCATTAGCTTCTGCTCTTACTAACGTCCTCCTGCTGTCTGGGGGCATTCCAGGCCTTTCCTTACCTCCATACCTCCAAGCCTTTCTCAAGAAATTCCTTCCACTAGCTTGTCCTTAGTGGTTTTTATTCAACATTAGCAAGATCTGTTAGGTCTTCTAAGGCTCCCATTTTAAAATATAAGTGAAGTTAATATATTCCAACTCTTAATTTTTCCTTTATTCTTTGGCCTAGTATTTTAATTCTGAAAATCTAATCCATGGAAATAATACCAAACAACCAACAGACACTTGGGGTGGATGGCTGGGAGTAGATGAGAAGGATGGGAAAAAGAAGCCACGGTTTATCATGACAGTCATGTCCTATCGCAGGAGAGCAACATGTAAACAATTTTGTCACGTGTAGCTCCAGCAGGTGTCGAATGTTTACCTTGCGATGGTGTCTTAGCACTTCGCGTCAATATAGCTAATCCTGACCACAGCCCCTGGAGGCGTGAGCTGTTGCTTACCATCACCACGTTCGATGAGGAAGTTCAGGCTCAGACAGGAAAGGTAATTTCCCCCCAGTTTTACTGAGCTATAATTGACATACAGCACTCTATAAGTTTAAGGTGTACAGTATAATGATGGGCGCCTGGGTGGCGCAGTCGTTAAGCATCTGCCTTTGGCTCAGGGTGTGATCCCGGCGTTATGGGATCGAGCCCCACATCAGGCTCTTCCGCAGGGAGCCTGCTTCTTCCTCTCCCACTCCCCCTGCTTGTGTTCCCTCTCTCGCTGTCTCTCTCTGTCAAATAAATAAATAAAATCTTAAAAAAAATAAGGTGTACAGTATAATGATCTGACAAGGTAATTCTGGAAAATAAACTTTTTATGGAAATATACATGTGGAGAAGTGCACACATCCTCTACAGAGAAAGCTACGTCATGAGAGAAGAGATTGGTTGAAGAATCACATGCCTCCAAGATGTCAAGTGGCAGGTAACTTGCCTAAAAAAAAAAAAAAAAAGAATAATTAGGTCTGGTGATTGAACACCTTGACAGCTTAGCACAAAGTGAGCACGTGCATTGACCACCACCCAGAACAAGACTTAGAACATCACCAGTGCCCCAGAAATGTTCCCCCTTTCTCCCCTGCTCTCCTTCCCAAAGATAACCATCATCTGGCTTCTAATGCACAGGTGAGGCGCTTTGCCTGGTTACTCCCTGAGTGAAGGGACCAGTGGCTTTCTATACCATGAGCCCCCGAAGTGCACAGCAGCCCCACAAGGGCAGCGACAGGAGGGATAGGCCTGACTCACAGCTCTGCTCTGTCCTGGCCCTGACTTTGCTGGATGGAGGCGCAATGTGGGTCTGGGGAGGCCATGTATTTCTCAGCAATCCGATAAGGGCCCGTAAGGGGAGCAGCTCTCTTTTTATTCAGGGGCTTATCTTTTAGGCATGTGCATGGGTATGTGCGTGTGCGTGCATACACACACACACACACACACACACACACTTCCTGGTGATCCATCTGTAATGAAGTCCACTTGCAACCGCAAACCTTCCTGATAAATGTCTGATCTCCCCCGGAAGGCTGCTGTGAACTCCGTGTAAGGAAAGCTTTCAAAGTGACCCTCCATGTAAGCCTGGAGTCAAAGCCTCGTGTGTTTTCTTTCCTTTTCTTAACTGGAAGGTTATGTGTTTCTTAGCTACTGGTCAGACTGGATGAGACTGCCAAAAAGCTTTCAGGGAATTTCCTCACCGTGTAACAAATTTATGAGTCATATGAAAAACTGGGAAATGCTTCAACCAGCTGCCTCTCATTGACTTAGAGCCTTTTTTACAACACCTTGGTGCTGGGGCCTTGGATGGAGCCAGCAGAATGGTTTATTATAACTGCAAATGGCCTGACATTGCCTGGGAAGGGCTGTGTTGAGCTCTCATCTTATCTCCACTCTCCTGTCCTCCCCAGCAGAAAGCTATACAAGTTCTGTGAAACCCATCAGACACTGAAAGGCCAACCACAGAGGTCCTGCTTGTTTCCTCAAGGCCGGGCGGATGGCTAGGTGGGTGGGTGGATGGATGAAGGCAGATTTGGACAAAGACTTTATCCTCCTCTGCCTAGACGGTCAGTGGGTAGCTCACACTTAACATGCCTGAAGCGAGTTCTGATCTCCCCCCAACCCACGCTGTCCTCCCCATCTTTGAAAATGCTCACTTCCTCTGAGCCAGATTGTATTTGCCAAAGATGGCTTTGAAAATGTCCCTGATGCGCCCGCCATGCTCTTCTGCGATGTGACATTGCTGCTCCTTCATCAAGAGATAGAGTTCACTTTCCACCTCCCTGAAGGTAGGGGAGGTTCTGAGGCTGTTTCGACTAATAGAATGTGGTAGAAGTGACAATGCCCTTAAGGGCACAGTCCTTAAGTAGCCTGGCAGCGTCTGCTTCCTGCCTTGCGGGAGGCAGCCATCATGTAAGGAGGGCAGCTGCCCAGGGACCGCCATGCTGTGAGGAGACAGAGAGAGGGAGAGAGGGGGAGGGAGAGAGGGGGAGGGAGAGAGAGAGAGAGGGAAAGAGAGAGAGAGGGAGAGGGAGAGAGGGAGAGAGAGAGGGAGAGAGAGAGGGAGAGAGA
>NC_048236.1:3093555-3107058 GCF_002007445.2 Ailuropoda melanoleuca
GGAGCAGAAACAAACTACCCAGCCAGCTCTTTCCGAAGTCTTTACCCACAAAACCGAGGGCAAAACAGATGGTGGTTTCAAACCACTAAGTTCTGGGGTGGTTTGTTCCACAGCAGTGGGTAACTGAAGCACCATCTTCCCAGTCGCCAGACCAAAAACTTCCCAGAATTATTCTTGACTCTCTCTCTCTCTCTCTCAGACACACATCCCACCTGGAAGCAAATTCTGTGGGATTTACCTTCAGGCTATACCCAGAATCTGACCACTTTGCGTGACTCGCTTGCTGTGTCTCCAGGCCAAGCTGTCACCTCATCTCTCCCCCGGATGATTACAGCAGCCCCCTGTCACCCCTCTTCAGTCTCCTCCCTGAACCGCGGCCCAGAAGGAGCCTGTGAAGCCCAACTTAGACCACGCCTCTCTTCTACTCAGGATCCCCCAAAGGCTCCCACTGTACTTGGGCCCTGCTTCCTCTGGCTTCTTCTCTACCATCATTTCCTACTTCCCTCCCCGTTGCTCACTCTGTTCCAGAAGCCCTGGCCTGCTTGTTGCCCCTCCATCCAGCCTCAAGCCTGCATTTGCTGCTCCTTTTTGCTGGAATGCTCTAGTCCAGATGGCTGTGTGGCTCGCCCTGCCACTTCTATAAAACCCCGTGCCAGCGGGCATTTAGGGATGCTCTTCTCTGTCCCCCCGTCCCTCCATATACACTCTGCTGCCCTTTCCCTGCTGCTCTTTTCGCTATGACATTTGTCAACTGATGGCTGCACAAGCCCGCTGTTCAGTTCTTATCTCTCTTCTCCATGGAGTGTGAGGTGTTACCCCATGGGGGCAGATCTTTGGTCTGTTTTGTTCACAGACATTCCCTAGGGCCCAGAACCGTGCTGGACATATAGTAAGAGTTCAAAAACCATTTGCCCAATGCATGAGCCAAACTTTTTTGAGCCTGAGTTTCTTAACTCCAAAATGAGGAAAATTATCAGTGCTTTTAGAGGGCTGTGAGGACAAGTGAGGTTTAAGTACAGTGCACGGCGTTGGGCCTGGTGTACAGAACAGGGCTCAGTAAACCTTAGGTCCTTTTTCCCACACTCCTACTTACTCCCAATAACCAGCTGCTTTAAGATTCTATTCTAGAAAGGATGGGAAGAAATTATATGTGTGTGAACTTGTATACATTAAAAATTATTAATTTGTAAAATATTAATATACTAAAATATATTTAAGATATATATTATATATGTAAAAAATATGGGTAAAATCCAGATCCATTTCTAGTAAATGGTCCATGGATAGATTTAACTTGTTTTGTCTTGCATTACGTTTTTGGTCTTTACCACCTTCTAGAGTGATCACTTCTATAAGTTAGTAACTATGTGATAGAATGCATTCTCTGGGATCTGTCAGTCACTGACTCAGTGGCTGGGTCTCTTGTTTGTGGCTCTGGATGGAGGAAATATGATTGGTCCAGCCTGTGTCAGTTGTCTGTGCCTGGTCCAGTCAGGGGCAGCGGGGGGTGGGAGAGCAGGGTTACACACACAGCTGGTCCCACTTAGCCCACCTTCGGCAGATGTTATGGGCAGGGGCAGTGCCCAGAGAAGAGGGCTTGAGTGGGGCAGAGACCTTACAATGTGTCATCTACATGCCACTTCCCCATAATTGTCACAGGCCTGGGTCCTGCTAATGGGGGCATGTCCCCTGATCTCATATTCTAAGGTCTGGGAGCAAGTCTGTGTCCCCCAAGATCTGCCCTTTGTAGGCCACATCCTGTCTCCTTCCCCCTTCTCCCTCCAGTCTGGGAGGCTCCTTTCTTTGGTCTGCCTTTGCCTCCAGAGGCCTTTCCCTACGTTCCTACTAGAGACGGGCAGCTCACTAACAGCAGCATTTAGAGGAGGGTTTATGGGCAAAGGTGTAGGTGTAGGGGAGCCATAAGGGATTGCGCTGTGCTGGGGGCTGGTACGGGCCAAGCTGTTACCACTCTTTGGCCCAAGGGAGGCAGGAGGGGTGCTTACTGGTACCTGGAAGGAGAGCCATCTACAGAAGCAGCCAGCCCGAGTTGGGGATGCAGGTTGGGAAAGAGGTGAATGAGCACCCAAACCTCACTCTCTCCTGTCCTCTGGTTCCTGCCAGGCCCCTCATTGGTTGAAGCCAGAGGACAAGTGGGTCATTGATGTAGTCCATGGTTGGTTCCCTAGGGCCTAGAGCAGGGGAAGGGTGGAGGGTGGATGGGTTGCAGTAAAGGAAGGCCCAGCCACTTCCCTCTGTACTTTCTCTAGCTCTCTCCAAGGACAAGTCCTTCCCTGTACTCAGTGTTGCAGGCCTGGCTGTCCAGGAGCCTGCCCAGGAGAGATATAATCTCCAGTACTCCTTCAGATGACGTTCACCCTTTGGGACAAAGAACACATTTGCTGTTATCTTTAGAAATTCTCGAGTCCTAACAGATTATTAATTCAGTCTACAAAGCATAGAGTTTGGGTCATTTTTCCCTAAGCAGATCCTTATACTTGCTCCACTAAAACTCTAGCTACACACGCATGCAGCGGGACCCCTTCTGTGGTGCTGTCCCGGTCATTTGTGGTTGTAGGCTGAATGTTGTTGCCGGCAGACACCTTAGAGCTGATTTCCCGATAGCCCAACGGTATCATTCTCCCGGTAAGAAAGCTGGAGCCCAGAGAAGGGAAGCGACCTGTTGTCAGGAAAAAATGCTACTTACCACACTTGCACTGCTGGTCACCAAATGTGTGGATGTTTCCCCACACCCATCGATTCTCGGACACCAGCTGCGTGTGTGATGATTCCAGTCAGTTCTGACGCTGTCTACCTGGAGTCAGCGTCAGATCCCACAAGAGCTCCATCTCACAAACTACTCCCACTGCCGATGCCAATCATGAGTCCCAGGCTGTCACCTGTGCTTCTGACCAACCGGCTCTAAATCAGGGATCCCATGACCCTCTCCTTGGGTTCAGTAATTTGCCACAACAGCTCATGGGACTCAGGGAAACACTTCTGTTTGTCAGTTTATTATGTAATAAAGGATGTGATAAAGGATCCAGAGGAACAGCCAGATGAAGAGACACAAAGTGTGAGCTCCAGTGAGTGGGTACAGAGCTTCTGTGCCCTCTCCGGGAGCACCACCCTCCCAGCACCTCCATGCGTACAGCAACCTGGAAGCATTCTGAACCCTATTCTTTTGGGATGTTTATGGATGCTTCATCATGTAGGCATGGTTGATTATTGACTCCATTTCTAGCCCCTCTCTGCACATCAGAGAACGAGGAGCAGGTCTGGAACTTTCAGCCTTCTGATCATGGTTTGGTCTTTCTGGCAACCAGCCCCCTACCCAGGAGCCCATCAAGAACAGAAGACACTCCTATAACTCAGGGAATTACAAGGGTTTTAGGAGCTCTGTGCCAGGAACAGGGGGGAGAGACCAATTATATTTTTACTATAATCGCACACCTGTCCAAAGCCACACAGCCAGGCTGGTGGCAGAGGTAGGACTTTACTGCAGCCCTCCTAACCCTGCCTCTGTGGCTCTTTTTACTTCCTCCAGTTGCATGGGGATTGAATGCCATCAGAGAGGCAGATCAGCCAGGCCCAGCTTTCCCTTGTCCTCTCTGATCCTTCCTTGTTTTGTCTCATTTGTTCATCTATTCGCACTTTCTAGGAGCTAGTGGGTGATTGCTATGTGTCACACGCTGGCTCAGTCACCAGTTATGGCAACATTACCAGTACCCAAATATAGCCAGTTCTTCTCTCCTTCTGGGCTCATGGAAAACTCACTTCCCACTGCAGAGGGATCCAGACGGGAGGAGCAAGTTTGTATGTGTTAAGGCTGAGACTGTGGGACTGCTTGGTACCACAGAATAAGCCATGTTGACTGATAGCTCATATTTTGGAAGAAGAAAGAAAGACATTTCTACTAATGTGATAGAATTATGGGACAATAGAATAATGAAAACATGGAGGCAGGAGTGATGGACCCCACCCAGTCCACAGAGCAGCCTTGGGCAGCAAGGCCAGGTCAGATGTGTTTCTTATGAGCAGGACAGCGCTCGGTCTGGACTACAGCCCTAGCTCAACCACCAATCTACTTGGTGACCCTGAGAGCGTCAATTTCCCTCTTTGTGCCTTGTTTATAAAACTATGGAGTCAGACAGGATCATCTCTAACATTGTTCCAGCCCTAAAATTCTATTTTAGAACAGATCTAGCAAATCGATCTCCTGACATCTTGGTCTGTGCTTCCTCCCCCCGACTGGCTCTGGACCATCCCGTTGTGCATCAGTGGGGTCCACGTTGCCTTGGGGGTTGAAGCCTGAATGAACAGGAAGCAAAGGGAAGGAAATAGTTGCTGTTCAGGCTGTTGACTTCCAAGATAATAGCTGTAAAAGCCATAACTCAAGATTTGCTGGCGGGGCTTTGTGGAGAGAAGGAAAGGCTCTTGAAAATCCTCAAGGGGAAGTCTGGAATGACAAGTAGAGAAACTCTCCCTTTCCTTCCTTCACCTTCTTTTAGGCCTGCACAGGCACTGTCCCCACTCCCCTTCCCCAAGCCACCACCACCACCACCACCAGCACTCACTTGCCAGATGAGTTTGAGTAAATGATGGGCTCTGAGGGCCTCAGATTCCTTCTTGGCTCAATGGGGCCATGGTAACTTCCTCCCCACTGGCCCAGGGCATCAAGTGGGAGAGTGGGCAAAAAGTACATGGCCCTGGCGTACTCCACTGTGGGCACTCACCAGCGACAAGTCCATACCCTGCCCCATCTCTGCCCTCCTTCAGGGTGGCCTCTGTAGAGATTGTTTCCTGTAGATCACCACTTCTCCCAGGTCCCAAATGCCCCCTCTTGGCTCCAGCTACCACCCCCTACAACCATTCATCCATATATCGTTGCCACACAGGGCTGGGACTATGAGGTCCTCGCCCTCAGGGTCATGCAAGTGCACAGCCTGAAAAAGGAGTACCTTCTTACATGTTGTGTCCCTCTGGCTACATCCTCTTCCTGATCTGTCTAGCCAATGTGTGGCTGGTCTGCGGTAGACAAGAAAGCCTCTAATGCACAGGTGCTCAAACTTCAGTGAGCACTCAAGGCCCCTGGAGGACTGGCTAAAGGGGCTTTATTAAAGCATAAATTGTCAGTCTGAGCTCCAGAATTACTGATGCAAGAGGTCTGCAGCGAGGACCCAGAATTTGCATTTTTAGTGAGTTCCCAGGTGACACTGAGGCCGCCAGTCCAGGGACCACACTTTGAAAATCACCACCCTAGGGAATTGCAAAGTGGCACAAAACTCTCTTGAGGGCAGCTCGGGAAATTCAGGGATGAACAGCTTCCTTCCCCTTGTTGATCTATTCTTCCTGTTCTCTGGATTTGCTGCTCTGGCTGCTGGTGATTCTCCTGCAGCTCCAGAGCCTGGAGACGTTTGCCTAATTTATGGGACTTGGCAGACACTCAGAGGCTGAGGGAGGACAGAAAACTCCTAACATACAGCACATCTGACGCTTGTGTTTGGGCGTTTTTTATTGCTCAGTGGGGAGAGTGTACACGTGGAAGGCCTGTTCCCTGGCTTGCCATAAAACTTGGTAATGGAGTGCAACAGGGTGGTTATGAGTCATTCAGGGGCCTGCGCCCTTGCCCACCCTGGAGTAAGCAGGAGGTCTTTCTGGAAAATGGTGCAGCTGGCACTCAATGGTGATTGGTGGGGATTTGTATGCCCTGTGGGCTCATTAGTATCATTCCCTTAGAGGGAATGGAGGGCATGCCCCTCCTCCTCCTTGTTGGCTGCATCATGGACATGATGGGGAGCCTTCTTGACCATGTGAGTGGTGGCCACACTCTATAGATGGCAGAACAACGGATGGGAGGGGCTGGACCCTGGTGAGCACAGCTGCCATTCCAGCTCAGTTTTCTACTTCAGAGAGAAATAGACATCTACTCTGATGTTTAGGCCACTGCTGGGTGAGGTCTCTGTCCATTGCAGCCAAGTCTATATCCTAAATAATATGTCCACTTGCCCGCTAGGAGCACTATGTTTCCCGAGCCACTGGAGGTTAGATGAAGGCCTCCTCCTTTCCACTGTGTGGACACTCTGAGTTTGCATCTGAGAGCATGTCCAGATGCTGAGCAGAGCCAGAGCAGTGACTCTCTAACCTGGTTATGCATGAACACACAGAGGTTTGGTTCCTACTCCATGCTCAAACCTGACAGGTTAGAATTTTGGGGCATGACGGGGCGCCTGGGCGGCACAGCGGTTAAGCGTCTGCCTTCGGCTCAGGGAATGGTCCCGGCGTTGTGGGATTNTCCACTGTGTGGACACTCTGAGTTTGCATCTGAGAGCATGTCCAGATGCTGAGCAGAGCCAGAGCAGTGACTCTCTAACCTGGTTATGCATGAACACACAGAGGTTTGGTTCCTACTCCATGCTCAAACCTGACAGGTTAGAATTTTGGGGCATGAGACCCAGAAACTGTGCATTTAATAAGCTCCCCAGGGTGACATGGCCCCAAGATTTGGAAACTGATTGGTTAAGTTTATTTATGCTTCAGGACCTCCTAGCCTGGGTTCCCAACATGGCCTGGCCCGTTATATTTATTCAACAAGTATTTACTGAGCACGTTTCTATTATATGCTGGGCATTATCATGGAGTTTACCTTCTAGTATGGGAGAGAGACAAGGAACAGCTAAATCCACTCAAGTATAATTTCAGGGAGGGGTACGTGCTATGAAGCAAAAGAAACAGGGTAATATGGTAGAGGGTGGGAACGAGCTGATTTAGATTGGCTGAGAGGGAAGGCTTCTCTGAGCGAGCATCAGGGTTGAGCAACATGGACGGTTATAATGTTATAAAATGTTGTAATTGTAACTACATAATTATAATTATATAATGTTAGTTATAAACTGAGCTGGCGTAACAAATAGACATTCAATAGCAAGTGATTTAAAGAATAATACATTTCTTTGTTTCTCACATAATCCTTCAGTGTTGGTATTCAGGCTGATGGGATGGTGTTCCTTTATACAGTCATTTGGGGACTAAGGCTAATGACTGCTCTATTGTCTTCAAACTTTGACTTCCAAGGTTTTCCTGGCGTCACCATCCCATTTGGATGGAAGGTCAAAGAACTTGGGGAAATGTGTTGGGAGTTTTCTATGGGTCAGTCTGAATGGGACTGATAGTACTTAGGCTCATGTACCACCAGCGTGAAGCTGGTCATGTGGTCATTCCCACTGCAAGGGAGCCTGGGAAATGTAGTCCAGTCATATGCTCAGGAACAAGGAGAAGATGGATTTTGGGGGATGGCCAATGGTCTCTGCCACAGGAAGGGGGAGCAGCAAGGGCAAAGGCTCAGATCTGGGAGTGAGTTTGGTGTATCCAGGGTACAGCAAGGAAGGCTGTGTAGCTGGAGTAGTGAGATGGGAGGAGAGGGGGTAGCAGACAAAGATGGAGAGGCAGGCAAGGCCTATAGCCAAGGTGTTCTCCCTCTCCTGCTCACTTTAGTGAAGCTTTAAAAATTATAACCTTTTTGAGCATAGCATTCTTCTAATGTGCACAAATGTCAAGAGAATCCCATAATGAGCCCCAAGGTACCCATCAGCTTATCAATGTTTGGCCAAACCTACTATAATTCAAAACCAATATACAAATTTCTCAGTCAGCAAGAAGAGGGGTAAGTCCCTCACAGTCCCCTACTTACCTCACACAATTGCTCGGGGAAAATTCTGACAGATATTTGGAAGCATTTTGGACCTTTAGAAGAAAAAAAAAATACCATAATCATCCATAATTATCAGAATTTCTAATTTTTATATCAAATGAATCAGATATACATTTTTAAAGGTAAAATTACCTATCTTTACTGTGCCACAAGTTACCTCAAAGCTAAGTGGCTTAAACTGACCATAAACATTTATTATCTCTCGGAGTTTCTGTGGGTCAGGAATACAGGAGTGCCTCGGCTGGGTGGCTGTGATTTGGAGTCCTTCATCATGATGCTCTCAGGATGCAGATGAGGGCTACAGTCAAATGAAGAATCTGCTTCTAGATGGCTCACTCACATAGTTGACAAGCTGGTGCTGGCTGTTGGTGGTAGGTCTTAATTCTTCATACAAGCCATTCCCTAGAGCTACTTAAACATCTTCACAAGGTGGTGACTGGCTTTCTTCAGAGTGAGTGGTCCAAGAGCCAAGGAGAAAACCACAATGCCTTTTATAACCTAGCTTCAGAAGGCTCACACCATCCCCTCCGTGGTATGTTGTCCTCACAGCATACCTGTGATTCACTGAAGGGGGGATTACAGATTGCAGAGTAGGAGGCAAAGACCACTGTGGGCCATCTTGGAGGCTGGTGACCACAGAGGCTTAAGCTAAGTTCTTTACAATGATCTCTTTGAGCTATAACCCTTTCAATGATCCCTAGAAGGACCAGTTTTGGAATCAGTGCTTAAATATGAATAAACAGAAAGATTTTTGATGGCTAGCTGAATAGAATTGGGGGATTTTGTAGTAGAGGGAACTTAGAAGTGATGTATTTCTACACTCCCATTTTACAGAGGAAGAAATTTTCCAGATTGGCAAAATGGCTTGTTTCAGGCTTGAGGGTGAGTTTGTGGCTGGATAAAGGTGAAAGATCCAAGCTCTTAACTCCTGGATCTGCAGTGCTTGGGACAGTGAAGGAAACTTGCATTTGGAGTCCAGACATCTGGCCCAACGTCGCTGCATGGGTCACCCCTTGCCAAGCCCCTGCCCCCTAAGCTTGGTTATTGTCTAAATAAAAATGTTATTCTTTTGGGACAATGTTTATGGACAGTGTCAAATATTCTAAATAAAACTCAACGTGCTCTTTAAAACATTGGGGGGTGCCTGGGTGGCACAGCGGTTGGGCGTCTGCCTTCGGCTCAGGGCGTGGTCCCGGCGTTATGGGATCGAGCCCCACATCAGGCTCCTCTGCTATGAGCCTGCTTCTTCCTCTCCCACTCCCCCTGCTTGTGTTCCCTCTCTCGCTGGCTGTCTCTCTGTCAAATAAATAAATAAAATCTTAAAAAAAAATAAACAAAATAAAACATTGGGTTGGCTGATGCTTTGTATAGCCTTATTCTTTTTTTTCATAATAATATTTTTATTATATTATGTTATTCACCATACAGTAGATCCCTGGTTTTTGATGTAAAGTTCGATGATTCATTAGTTGCGTATAACACCCAGTGCACCATGCAATACGTGTCCTCCTTACTACCCATCACCAGCCTATCCCATTCCCCCACCCCCCTCCCCTCTGAAGCCCTCAGTTTGTTTCTCAGAGTCCATAGTTTCTCATGCTTCATTTCCCCTTCTGATTACCCCCCTTTCTTTATCCATTTCTTCTCCTACCGATCTTCCTAGTTCTTATGTTCCATAGATGAGAGAAACCATATGATAATTGTCTTTCTCTGCTTGACTTATTTCACTTAGCATTATCTCCTCCAGTCCCATCCATGTTGCAGCAAATGTTGAGAAATCGTNGGCTGTCCATGTTGCAGCAAATGTTGAGAAATCATTCTTTTTGATAGCTGAGTAATATTCCATTGTAAATATGGATCACATCTTCTTAATCCAGTCATCTGTTGAAGGGCATCTCGGCTCCTTCCATGATTTGGCTATTGTGGACAATGCAGCTATGAACATTGGGGTGCATATGGCCCTTCTCTTTACTACGTCTGTATCTTTGGGGTAAACACCCAGTAGTGCAATGGCTGGGTCATAGGGTAGTTCAATTTTTAACTTTTTAAGGGACCTCCACACTGTTTTCCAGAGTGGCTGTACCAACTTGCATTCCCACCAACAATGTAGGAGGGATCCCCTTTCTCCACATCCTCTCCAACAATTGTTGTTTCTTGCCTTGTCTATCTTTGCCATTCTAACTGGCGTAAGGTGGTATCTCAGTGTGGTTTTGATTTGAATTTCCCTGATGGCTAATGATTTTGAACATTTTTTCATGTGTCTGTTAGCCATTTGTATGTCTTCATTGGAAAAGTGTCTGTTCATATCTTCTGCCTATTTTATGATTTGTTTATTTGTTTCTCGTGTATTTTATTTTGCCCCCATGGACAGTGTAGGGGGGTTTAAAGCCATATAACTTTATTTAGTTAGCTTCAAGGACCTCTCAGACATGCTGTCCATGAAGCAGCAAACTGGGGGCACCTGTGGAACACCAGACTTGAGGTTCTCTTAAGCTTTTTTGTTTGTTTTGGTTTTTAGTTGCATGCAACAGATATCTCACTGACTAGCTATAGCAAAAAAAAAAAAAAAGCTAATTTATTAGAGAGACTATGGGATACCTCACAAATCAAAGGAAACCTTGAACAAGTAAGATTTGGAACAAAATGGGGGCAGCCCCTGAATGGCTCAGTAGCAAGAGTTCCCAGATCCTCTTCTCAGTTATTTCCCATTGACGCAATCCAGCCCCAAAGATTTCCAGTGTGCCGAGATGAATGTGTGCTGATATGGATGTCAAAGTCCTGGGAAGCAGAACGTCTCTGACCCCCTTTGGGTTGTGTGTCCTTGATCAGTCAGCTGTGGCCAGTGGCCAGGATCAGGTAGCATAGACATGGCCTTTGGGGTCTACCTTGAAATGCCTGGCTATGTCCACCACTGAAGGGGGAGTTCCAGGGGGCTACCCAAGAGGTGTCTATGGTGCTCTGTGAAATTCCACCATGCTAGCAGGGCTTAACCTTTATTTATTTATTTATTTATTTATTTTTTTTAATTTTATTTTATTATATTGTGTTAATCACCATACAGTACATNCCACTATTAACTCACTTGTTTTCACTTATTTTAAGTTTGGAGCATTGGGACTCAGGCCAATACCCTTTCCTTCTTGGGATTTAGCTTTTCATCCATATAGTGAGGGGTTTGTCCTTTCAAGTGCTAATACAACCTGCTGGCTGTACCACTCAGCAGCCCTCTTCTCTGCCCTGCTGTTGGAGATTCCCTGGCTGGGCCTCACATCGCATATAGGAATACATACAAATCTCCGTGTGTGAATTTGGTCTCTAAGAGAGTGTCATCCACACCTGTGTACTCAGGTACTTTCTAAACTACACTGGTGTATAGTCTTTTAATGAGAATGGATCAGCTTGGGTTGAGATGATCATGTGACAAAGGGGAATCATCTGGATGGATTGTTAAATTTTCCAAGCAAGAAATTCAAGGGCTCGTGTATCTCTCTTTACAATCTGTAATTGTGGGTGTAATTTAGGCTAGAACTGGAATTAGAAGTTTGTCCAGGGTTTGACTGATAGGAACTGCAGCAATAAGTGGGGGATGGGAAGAGGTAAGTGGGTTTTGGGTAGAGCCTGTAGGTAGAGAGAGAGACTTCAGTAAAGTCTCAGAGGCCACTTAAGGGTTAATAGGTTCTTGAACTTTGATGAATAATCTTTGACAGGCTTGTAGGAACCCTCCAATCATCAACAACTGGGAAAACTCAAATCTACCTCATAGTTCACCCAGGGTCATGGGGGTGGTCATGGAAATGGGAGTGACGAATGTGTCAATGGAAAAGATCTATCCCCAGCCGAGAAACACCTATCGCCAGACCCTTCAAACCCCAATTTGGTCCCAACCCACAACGTGAAGTCCAATTCAAAGATGGGTCCTGAACCATTCCAACCTTTCCTTGCGATCCCAAGTCAAAATCTTGGCTTTAGACAATGATGACCAGACAAGCCCTTGGAGATAACACAGCTTGATCCCAGTATTTCCCAAGTTCTCCCAAACTCCCAAAGTCATGCCTTTGGCAGGTGCACACTGGTGGGTAACTTTCCTCTCTGGGGTCACTAATTTTTCACCATGTTGGCTGCTGAGGAGACAAGCATCTTGCCCTCATACACTCAATCACATTCAGGGCTCATCCCTTTTATCATGGAAGACAATCTTCCCCAGAAGTCCCCAGCAGATCTTTCCTTTTGTCTAATTGGTCAGAAGAAGTGGGTCAAATGTTACTCTAAATTCAATCACTGTCAAAGAGCCATTCAATTGCCACTACCCATTCAGGCAAATCCTGAGTCATCCCCTGGGGCCAGGGGTTGGCGGGGAGGCAGCCCTTCTCTGAGCCCATGGCTGCCCACTAGCTGTGTGTAGTGGGTAGATGTGTGCAAGATGGGGACACGAGAACCCCTGGCTGACATGACTCTGATGGCACCCAGCTTGGCCATCTCATCTATATTTGGGCTCTTGAGTCACCAGCCTGTAGTTGCAAGTAAATAGGTCATGGAGGGTTTTAAAAATAATTTATTTCTGTGTGTGTGTGTAACAGACTTATGCACATGTATATGACAGAAAGAGAGTTATGACCCAAGGCCTTATAATGTTCCTTCCTTAATTAGACTTGCGGAAACACACCATTTTTGCTTTAAAAGAAGTGTAATGAAGATGGATTATAGTTCAGGATCTGATTGGAAAGAACTAGGAACTAAGATTAATTAGCGGCAGCATGTGTTTTATTTTCAAGGTCGTTTTTACTCGGCTTCCAGAAATCCTGGCCTAATATCTTCAAACTCTCACTGAACTTTTCATGTGCAATGGGGTGGAGGATTTTGTGTTCTTGTTTGATGGGGAGAGGCATTTGCCTTCCTGGAATACCCTCTGGGTGGCCAGCTCCTGTCACTTGCCATGTTGGGATGTCTGTGGATGGCCATCCAAGCCAAACCGACCCTTCCCACTCCCACCCTGTATGGCTTCAATGTGAAGTGCTTTCCAGCTGACATTGATCAGAAGGCATGTGGGCACTGGATCTGAGGGTAGTTTGTAACTGTGCAAGCTGTTGAAAATCTCCTAAAATTCCTCAGCATCCTTTTTAAAAAAAATTAGTGCTTAAGATTCTCAAGAATTTTTCAGAACAGAGAGAGAGAACTTTAAAATAGCCCCATTGTACAGTTTGGAGGGTTTAAGCACTTTATGGATAATTCTTTGGTTAGCTTTCAGCCTTTATTTTCTTCCATGACACCTCTGACTTCTCCTGAAAGGCTACTTCTCCTTTCTACCCAGGGACTATCACCACCTCACAAGCCCATTAGTAGATTCCTGGTTCTCTTGGGATAAAAGCTAAACTCCTCACCAGGGCCCACGGGGCCCGGCTAGCTCTGCCCTCAGCCTTCTCCCTTCCTCCCTTTATTCCAGGCACACTGGCTTTCTTTGGATTCCTTAAATAAGTAAATCTTTCTTTCTGCTTCAGAACCTTCACACATGTTATCCCTTGTGTCTGGAACATGCTTCCCACTTGGTCATTGGACAATTCCTTTTTACCTTCTGGGTCTTGGTTTATGTGTGACCTCCTCATGGTTGCCTTCCTTGACTTTTCCAAATGAGACCCCTCCTTTAAGTAAGTAGCACACCATCCTGTTCGGGTCTTCCATAGCACTCAACACAATTTGCCATTATTGTGCCTTTTTCTGGGTATACTTTTTGGTCTGTCTCCCATACTAGACCAAGGACAGGATCTTACCAGCATGTTCACCATTGTATCTGCAGGGCT
>NC_048236.1:3107158-3115941 GCF_002007445.2 Ailuropoda melanoleuca
GCCATTTGTATGTCTTCATTGGAAAAGTGTCTGTTCATATCTTCTGCCCATTTTATGATTTGTTTATTCATTTCTCGTGTATTTTATTTTGCCCCCATGAACAGTGTAGGGGGGTTTAAAGCCATATAACTTTATTTAGTTAGCTTCAAGGCCCTCTCAGACATGCTGTCCATGAAGCAGCAAACTGGGGGCACCTGTGGGACACCAGACTTGAGGTTCTCTTAAGCTTTTTTGTTTGTTTTGGTTTTTAGTTGCATGCAACAGATATCTCACTGACTAGCTGAAGCAAAAAAAAAAAAGCTAATTTATTAGAGAGACTATGGGCTACCTCACAAATCAAAGGAAACCTTGAACAAGTAAGATTTGGAACAAAATGGGGGCAGCCCCTGAATGGCTCAGTAGCAAGAGTTCCCAGATCCTCTTCTCAGTTATTTCCCATTGACGCAATCCAGCCCCAAAGATTTCCAGTGTGCCGAGATGAATGTGTGCTGATATGGATGTCAAAGTCCTGGGAAGCAGAACGTCTCTGACCCCCTTTGGGTTGTGTGTCCTTGATCAGTCAGCTGTGGCCAGTGGCCAGGATCAGGTAGCATAGACATGGCCTTTGGGGTCTACCTTGAAATGCCTGGCTATGTCCACCACTGAAGGGGGAGTTCCAGGGGGCTACCCAAGAGGTGTCTATGGTGCTCTGTGAAATTCCACCATGCTAGCAGGGCTTAACCTTTAATGTGTACAAAGCCATTCCTACCAATTTACTTTGCAGGAAACCAGCATCCTTAACACCACTATTAACTCACTTGTTTTCACTTATTTTAAGTTTGGAGCATTGGGACTCAGGCCAATACCCTTTCCTTCTTGGGATTTAGCTTTTCATCCATATAGTGAGGGGTTTGTCCTTTCAAGTGCTAATACAACCTGCTGGCTGTACCACTCAGCAGCCCTCTTCTCTGCCCTGCTGTTGGAGATTCCCTGGCTGGGCCTCACATTGCACATAGGAATACATACAAATCTCCGTGTGTGAATTTGGTCTCTAAGAGAGTGTCATTCACACCTGTGTACTCAGGTACTTTCTAAACTACACTGGTGTATAGTCTTTTAATGAGAATGGATCAGCTTGGGTTGAGATGATCATGTGACAAAGGGGAATCATCTGGATGGATTGTTAAATTTTCCAAGCAAGAAATTCAAGGGCTCGTGTATCTCTCTTTACAATCTGTAATTGTGGGTGTAATTTAGGCTAGAACTGGAATTAGAAGTTTGTCCAGGGTTTGACTGATAGGAACTGCAGCAATAAGTGGGGGATGGGAAGAGGTAAGTGGGTTTTGAGTAGAACCTGTAGGTAGAGAGAGAGACTTCAGTAAAGTCTCAGAGGCCACTTAAGGGTTAATAGGTTCTTGAACTTTGATGAATAATCTTTGACAGGCTTGTAGGAACCCTCCAATCATCAACAACTGGGAAAACTCAAATCTACCTCATAGTTCACCCAGGGTCATGGGGGTGGTCATGGAAATGGGAGTGACGAATGTGTCAATGGAAAAGATCTATCCCCAGCCGAGAAACACCTATCGCCAGACCCTTCAAACCCCAATTTGGTCCCAACCCACAACGTGAAGTCCAATTCAAAGATGGGTCCTGAACCATTCCAACCTTTCCTTGCGATCCCAAGTCAAAATCTTGGCTTTAGACAATGATGACCAGACAAGCCCTTGGAGATAACACAGCTTGATCCCAGTATTTCCCAAGTTCTCCCAAACTCCCAAAGTCATGCCTTTGGCAGGTGCACACTGGTGGGTAACTTTCCTCTCTGGGGTCACTAATTTTTCACCATGTTGGCTGCTGAGGAGACAAGCATCTTGCCCTCATACACTCAATCACATTCAGGGCTCATCCCTTTTATCATGGAAGACAATCTTCCCCAGAAGTCCCCAGCAGATCTTTCCTTTTGTCTAATTGGTCAGAAGAAGTGGGTCAAATGTTACTCTAAATTCAATCACTGTCAAAGAGCCATTCAATTGCCACTACCCATTCAGGCAAATCCTGAGTCATCCCCTGGGGCCAGGGGTTGGCGGGGAGGCAGCCCTTCTCTGAGCCCATGGCTGCCCACTAGCTGTGTGTAGTGGGTAGATGTGTGCAAGATGGGGACACGAGAACCCCTGGCTGACATGACTCTGATGGCACCCAGCTTGGCCATCTCATCTATATTTGGGCTCTTGAGTCACCAGCCTGTAGTTGCAAGTAAATAGGTCATGGAGGGTTTTAAAAATAATTTATTTCTGTGTGTGTGTGTAACAGACTTATGCACATGTATGTGACAGAAAGAGAGTTATGACCCAAGGCCTTATAATGTTCCTTCCTTAATTAGACTTGCGGAAACACACCATTTTTGCTTTAAAAGAAGTGTAATGAAGATGGATTATAGTTCAGGATCTGATTGGAAAGAACTAGGAACTAAGATTAATTAGCGGCAGCATGTGTTTTATTTTCAAGGTCGTTTTTACTCGGCTTCCAGAAATCCTGGCCTAATATCTTCAAACTCTCACTGAACTTTTCATGTGCAATGGGGTGGAGGATTTTGTGTTCTTGTTTGATGGGGAGAGGCATTTGCCTTCCTGGAATACCCTCTGGGTGGCCAGCTCCTGTCACTTGCCATGTTGGGATGTCTGTGGATGGCCATCCAAGCCAAACCGACCCTTCCCACTCCCACCCTGTATGGCTTCAATGTGAAGTGCTTTCCAGCTGACATTGATCAGAAGGCATGTGGGCACTGGATCTGAGGGTAGTTTGTAACTGTGCAAGCTGTTGAAAATCTCCTAAAATTCCTCAGCATCCTTTTTAAAAAAAATTAGTGCTTAAGATTCTCAAGAATTTTTCAGAACAGAGAGAGAGAACTTTAAAATAGCCCCATTGTACAGTTTGGAGGGTTTAAGCACTTTATGGATAATTCTTTGGTTAGCTTTCAGCCTTTATTTTCTTCCATGACACCTCTGACTTCTCCTGAAAGGCTACTTCTCCTTTCTACCCAGGGACTATCACCACCTCACAAGCCCATTAGTAGATTCCTGGTTCTCTTGGGATAAAAGCTAAACTCCTCACCAGGGCCCACGGGGCCCGGCTAGCTCTGCCCTCAGCCTTCTCCCTTCCTCCCTTTATTCCAGGCACACTGGCTTTCTTTGGATTCCTTAAATAAGTAAATCTTTCTTTCTGCTTCAGAACCTTCACAATTGTTATCCCTTGTGTCTGGAACATGCTTCCCACTTGGTCATTGGACAATTCCTTTTTACCTTCTGGGTCTTGGTTTATGTGTGACCTCCTCATGGTTGCCTTCCTTGACTTTTCCAAATGAGACCCCTCCTTTAAGTAAGTAGCACACCATCCTGTTAGGGTCTTCCATAGCACTCAACACAATTTGCCATTATTGTGCCTTTTTCTGGGTATACTTGTTTGGTCTGTCTCCCATACTAGACCAAGGACAGGATCTTACCAGCATGTTCACCATTGTATCTGCAGGGCTGAGCTCTGTGGGCTCTGGGTCAGAGCTGGTTGACCAATGAGTGAAATCCTGCCTGCTTGGGCACCTTTCCTGGGGCTGCTCATCTGAGGTTGCTCCTTTTACAGGAATGTCTCCTTGCCTGGACTGATCCCTGAGATCCTTGGAGGCAGTGACCCTGTTTGATATGTCTTTATGCTCCTCAAAGGCTCCTGCCTCTGCTGTCACCTTAATAAATAGTTATGGATTGATTAATTAAGAGAACTCTGTTTCCAAGCAAGAATCATCTGCTTTTGCCAAACTAACCACTATGAAATGAAGTGAAAAGTTATAGCTGTTAGATATGTAGATCGATCGGGATACATTTGGCTGCAAAGTAATAGAAGTCTTAATTTTTGGTGGTTTAAACAATAAGGATTCTTAATGGTCTCACATCGTCAGAGCGAACCCTTATGCCTTACTTACTGCCTGCCAGCCTTGGCTCCATGTGCTTTCTTCATATACTCAGTCCTAAAATCCTTCCTAAGAGGGAAATGCTACATGGTATCCATAATACAGGTGAGGCAATGGAGCATCAGAAAAGTTAAGCACCGTGTCCAAGTTCAGGTGAGTAATAGAGCTAGGACTTGACTGTTTCTCAGTTGGTGTGGCCTCAGGGTGGACATTTTTCTGCTGTTTTGTCCTGGCAGGATTGAGGTGGTGATCTGTGCTATGCAGGGGCTCAGGGACATCAGCGTGCTGAGTGAGCGTCTCTGTGAGTCCCTTGGACTTCTGTCATAGTTACTGTAGCTCTGTGCCTCCCTCCACTCTACAACAGCTTCTAGAGCAGGAAGCTGGGGGCAGGGGACACAAGCACATTTTCTCATGCCACCCTCATCTGTTACCAGGGAGGAAAGTCTCTTTCAGAAGTACCTGGAGAGTTTTACATCTAATTAACCAGAGCAGGGTCTCATGGCATCCCCACACCAACCCTGGCAAAGCGAAACGGGGTGGCCATGAATGGCTGGTTTCAGTTGAACCAGTTTTCATCTCTGAGGACTAAATATGCTGCCACCTGAATAAAATTCGTTCTGTTAGCTGGAAGAAATGAGGGGTGGATGGTGGGTAGACCCTACCAGGCCTAGCCTAGCATGTGTGCTATATCAAGGGAGATGGGAAATTCAGGATCAGGAACTCATCAGGCTTGACCCTTGGGCAGCATCCAAGGACTCCAATGTCCTTTCAATTTTAACCCCCAAGCAAGTCCAATGTTATTCCAGACATGTGTGCATGTGTTTGTGTCTGTGTGTGTATACATTCAAGGGGGTCCAGGGGCCAGGCAGAGGCCCATGGTTGGCAGTGGAAAAGGAGCCCAGCATGTTCTTCTTCCTTCCCTTCTGGCCCTCCTGGATGTGCCATCTTGGGATTTCAGACTTCAATGACAGACAGTATATATGTGTGTGTGTGTGTGTGTGTATGTGTGTATAGTGAATGCGACAAGGTAGGGACAGCATTTTCTGCCTAATGCAGGCCCTTAGCACCTGCCTGGGGGACCTGAGAATGCATATTGCGTACTTGCTGTGTGTCACTTGTACCCATATCTCAGTTAATCTTCACCACTGCTCTATGATATCAATGCCATTATTATCACCCCTAGATTTCTATCATGTCTTAGGGAAAAAAAATAACATTCCTTGTTGTCTTTCAAGCAAAGGCAGTGGATCGTCCTGGGAGTGAATTTAGAAAGAATAGCATCATTCTATTCAGAAACAGACACAAGCTCATTTCATCCAAGCTTCTTTATTTTATGGTGTTGAAACCAAGACCCAGGGAAGGATAATGGCATGCCCAAGGCCATGTGGTCAACTTACTCATTAACTATTGGAAGGTCCTATTTGCCACCATGGAGAATGAGAACACACCGGGCTTCTTGCTGGGAAGGCTTTATAAAAAAACAAATCAATATGCTTAATATCATTTTTGTTCATCTCCTTGAAAGATGCAATGTGGCAGTAACATCCACTGTCAACATTTTTATGAACACTGTGGAAAATATGATGTTAAAGACTTTTGGTAACCACTTCATTAAGCTTGGCTTTTTCTAGGCCACCACAAAAGGTAAATAAACCCTAATGAGTAATACGCCCAGTCTGAGATCCTGTAAGCTGTTCAAAGAGCCAGTGCCTCAAAACACACTCATCTCCCCACCCCAAGCCCCAGGGGAGTCTGAGAAAGGTGATCCGAACCCTGCAGTGTGCACCAAAACCTTCAGACAAAGACTTATTAACCCGCAAATTAGATACTAACTAAATAAAGCCAGAATTTCCATAGACTGAAAAGAATTGCATAGCATCAGTAATATTGTAAAGTTAGCACTCCGCCAACTGGCCTCCCATCAAAGCAGAATTCCTTGGTAACCAGTACACAGAGATTAATGGGGGCTGCTGGGCCTAACAATGACCCCAGGCCTTATTCTTTCATTCCTCTTGCAAATTCTATGCTAGATGTTGGGGATTCAATAGTGATTAAGACAAAGTCTCGGCCCTCAAGGAACTCATTGTTTTTGGGAGAAATTGCAGTACAAGGAAACAGACTATAATCCTGGGGTGCAGTGGGAACTTGTAGAAAGAATAACTGCTCCATATTGGGGGAGCAGAGCCAAGAACACTTCCTTGGACTGACTGGAGAGTTGAAGGAAAGAGCTCCTTTATAAACTATGAAGAACTTGAACGTGTTCACAAGATGATGGGAAGGAGCCACTAGAAAGAGAAAGGATTGAGCTCAGTTATTGGCCTGAGGTTCCTAAGAAGGTGGAAGGGGTGGAACCAGGCAGAAGCATGAGCCTTAGGAGGAAGGAGAATCCTCCCTGTGAAGCAGATGAGGAAGAGACAAGGGTAGAGACAGATGTAGGTGAGCTGGCAGATAAGAGACTAGCGGTAGGGAAGTAGGAAGATGCAGCTGCTTTGGCTGAACCAGGAGGTGTAACCACCTATGAGTATGTGGGATTGGTGGGAAGGTAAAGGGCTTCATGAGAGGGGGAAGTTTAACAAAGCTGCTAGGCAGAACAACATGGCGGCTGATTGTGCTGTAGAGGACGTCTAATGGGTGGTGATGGGGGCCCAGGAGTTGTCAAGGACCATGGAAGAGGAATAGTACCAAAATGAGTGGTTGGGTAGATTTTCCCAGAAGCACTCAGCATTTTGAATACAGGAACAGAGAAGGAGGGGCTCAGTCTAGGATTAGTTTTTTTTTCCAGGTAGATTTAAGGGAAGGAAAACAGGGCAAAGGGATTAAGAATTTTTGTAAGACAGGCTGAAATAACTGATCATGGGGTATAAAGAAGGGAGTGGAGACAGACGGGGCTGACATATTGTGAGAAATGAAGAAGCCAAAGGTCTGGAGATCTCAAAAGATTAAAAACAGATGCTGTGAGATTAGTGGAGGACAAGTGCTGGAAGATACAAGCGATTATTGATAGAGAATGGACTATGAGAACATTGCTTCCAGGTAATGGTGAGTAAGGTTAATTAGACTGTCCTGCATGCTGAAAACAACCAAGAATTCTGGATAAAATACAAAAAAAATCTTCTTGAAAGTGACAAGAGCTGACAAGATTGTAAGGAATTATCAGGTCAGCATTTAAGGGAAAAAAGAAGTCAGAGAGGTAAGTGAGCACAGGATCTGTTTTTGTTTTGAGGGAATTTCACATTTTAGCGGATCTGAACTTTTGTTTTGTCTACCAAAATTGAAGTCAAGGACCAGCACAAAGTGTAATGTCTAATAGGAAGCTTTCCTCACTATAAGCTGGGCTTCCTAAGAAGCCTTAAAGCAGAATGAGTCTATAAATAATTTTTCAAGTATGATAACGAGTACAGTGTCAAAGAACTATAGCATGGAAATGAGAGAACATGAGTAACCTGTAGGTGTAAGAGACCCATTGACTTCAGATACTTCCATTATCAGACACAGATTATGAAAAAACTATGTTTATTCTTTTTAAAGAAATACAAATTAGCTTAAAAATATCTGCAGGGAATAGGAAACTATAAACAATGACATAGATTGGAAAACCAAACAGAATTCCTAAAACTGAAAAATACAATAATCAAAATAGAGAATGGTCTACCTTCTGAGGTAAAGCAGTTACTCGTGTTGACATTGTCCAGAGTGTGGCCACGAGAAGCCTGTGGCTAAGGAGAAGGGCAGGAGTTCTTCAGAGGAGTTGACGTGATAGAGGACCTGAGAGGCAGGGGGTTGGGTGGGTTGTTCATGTGACCTGTGAAGTCATACAAAATTATGGCAGGACTTGGGGTGGAGGAGGGTAAGAGCCAAAGATAGTATTGGATAAGAAGGTTAGTAGATGACAGAGATGAAGAGGGTTAGAGTGGTCCTGCCAGATGAGATTGAAGCCTCATGGCACAAGAGATTCTAACAGGAGTTAGAAGTGTTCTGGAAATGGCTTTGAGGAGTGCAGAGATGGAGTTCACTTCTCTTTCAAGAACTACGCAGGGTCTGGTAATTTGAAACAAGTCAGCCTGACACAGTCTCATGCCTGTTGGCAGAAGAAAGTCCTGAGTCAGGGACAAGGGACAGTTCATTACAGCACTTGCATGGATTCTTTGAGCCTCAGTGCCTACAGAGTGATGCAAAGAGGTTCCAGTGATATATGTACACGAAGTAGATTATGTTTCAGGAGAGGTACCCTGAACTTAGAGAGTCCGAGTCTTTTATAATGGGCAGTAAGGTAGCCTGCCCTCTGCTGTGGAGAGAGATGCCATCTCTATTTTTCAAGTCTGATCACTCTACAAACACTTTTAAAAGAAAGTCCAGAATGAAAGTAGTCAATGCATCTGCAGGTAAGATATATTGAAATGTGAAAGACCCTTGGAGAACTGTTAACACTTTCAAGCCCCAGGTTCACTGGGTGTGAGGATGAATGGTTTTTACATAAGAGTGTTCTGAGGACGTGTTCTCAGTGGCTGGCAGGATTTTAGCTAGGGCTAGGAGGTGAAGGAGGTTATAAACTTCTTTGAGGAAGTGAGGTATTTATGGCATTTCTTCCTACCCATTAAAAACAGAAGTGCTTTTTGGATCATTGAAAATAAAATTTTGTACCAGAATTATGTGTGGTATATCATAATGTGATACAACATTGCATTGCAGTGTGATCCAGAAAAGATTCAGTGAGGGAGGGGCTGGCACTGGACCAGGAATGAGGAGACATGGATGGTCCCATGGGAACATTGCTTTCCATCCCTGGTCAGCATTTCCTCATCTGCAAAATGAGAAAGAAGGAGCTATTTAATAGTTTGGAGAT